>NC_134363.1:194662071-194789571 GCF_048569485.1 Anomaloglossus baeobatrachus | reverse complement strand
CACCTGTAATATACACCACTACACTCCTATATACTACACCTGTAATATACTACATCATTACACTCCTATATACTACACCTGTAATATACACCACTACACTCCTATATACTACACCTGTAATATACACCACTACACTCCTATATACTACACCTGTAATATACTACATCACTACACTCCTGTATACTACATCTGTAATATACTACATCACTACACTCCTATATACTACACCTGTAATATACTACACCACTACACTCCTATACTACACCACTACACTCCTATATACTACACCTGTAATATACTACATCATTACACTCCTATATACTACACCTGTAATATACATCACTACCCCCCTATATACTACACCTGTAATATACATCACTACACTCCTATATACATCTGTAATATACTACATCACTACACTCCTATATACTACACCTGTAATAAACTGCGCCTCTACACCCCTATATACTACACCTGTAATATACCTCACTACACCCCTATATACTACACCTGTAATATACATCACTACACCCCTATATACTACACCTGTAATATACATCACTACACCCCTATATACTACACCTGTAATATACATCACTACACCCCTATATACTACACCTGTAATAAACTACATCACTACACCTGTAATATACATCACTACACCCCTATATACACCTGTAATATACATCACTACACCCCTATATACTGCACGTGTAATATACTACATCACTACACTCCTATATACTACACCACTACACTCCTATATACTACACCTGTAATATACTACATCATTACACTCCTATATACTACACCTGTAATATACATCACTACACCCCTATATACTACACCTGTAATATACATCACTACACTCCTATATACTACATCTGTAATATACTACATCACTACACTCCTATATACTACACCTGTAATAAACTGCCCCTCTACACCCCTATATACTACACCTGTAATATACTACATCACTACACTCCTATATACTACATCTGTAATATACTACATCACTACACTCCTATATACTACACCTGTAATAAACTGCCCCTCTACACCCCTATATACTACACCTGTAATATACACCACTACACTCCTATATACTACATCTGTAATATACTACATCACTACATCCCTATATACTACACCTGTAATATACTACATCACTACACTCCTATATACTACACCTGTAATATACTACATCACTACACTCCTATATACTACACCTGTAATATACTACATCACTACACTCCTATATACTACACCTGTAATATACTACATCACTACACTCCTGTATACTACATCTGTAATCTACACCACTACACTCCTATATACTACACCTGTAATATACTACACTCCTATATACTACACTTGTAATATACACCACTACACTCCTATATACTACACCTGTAATATACTACACCACTACACTCCTATATACTACATCTGTAATATACTACATCACTACACTCCTATATACACCTGTAACATACTACATCACTACACTCCTATATACACCTGTAATAAACTGCCCCTCTACACCCCTATATACTACACCTGTAATAGACTGCCCCTCTACACCTCTATATACACCTGTAATATACATCACTACACCCCTATATACTACACCTGTAATATACTACATCACTACACTCCTATATACTACACCTGTAACATACTACATCACTACACCCCTATATACTACACCTGTAATATACTACACCACTACACCCCTATACACACACCTGTAATATACTACACCACTACACTCCTATATACTACACCTGTAACATACTACATCACTACACCCCTATATACTACACCTGTAATAAACTACACCCCTATATACTACACCTGTAATATACTACATCACTACACCTCTATATACTACACCTGTAATATACTACATCACTACACCCCTATATACTACACCTGTAATATACTACATCACTACACTCCTATATACTACACCTGTAATATACTACATCATTACACCTCTATATGCTACACCTGTAATATACTACATCATTACACCTCTATATGCTACACCTGTAATATACTACATCACTACACCCCTATATACTACACCTGTAATAAACAACATCACTACACCCCTATATACTACACCTGTAATATACTATACTATACTACTACACCCCTATATACTACACCTGTAATATACTACATCATTACACCCCTATATACTACACCTGTAATATACTACATCACTACACCCCTATACACTACACCTGTAATATACTACATCACTACACTCCTATATACTACACCTGTAATATACTACATCATTACACCTCTATATGCTACACCTGTAATATACTACATCATTACACCTCTATATACTACATCACTACACTCCTATATACTACACTTGTAATATACTACATCACTACACTCCTATATACTACACCTGTAATATACTACATCATTACACCCCTATATACTACACCTGTAATAAACAACATCACTACACCCCTATATACTACACCTGTAATATACTATACTATACTACTACACCCCTATATACTACACCTGTAATATACTACATCATTACACCCCTATATACTACACCTGTAATATACTACATCACTACACCCCTATACACTACACCTGTAATATACTACATCACTACACTCCTATATACTACACCTGTAATATACTACATCACTACACTCCTATATACTACACCTGTAATATACTACATCACTACACTCCTATATACTACACCTGTAATATACTACATCATTACACCTTTATATACTACACCTACACCTGTAATAAACTACATCACTACACCCCTATATACTACACTTGTAATATACTACATCACTACACCCCTATATACTACACCTGTAATATACTACATCACTACACCCCTATATACTACACCTGTAATATACTACATCACTACACCCCTATATACTACACCTGTAATATACTACATCATTACACTCCTATATACTACACCTGTAATATACTACATCACTACACCCCTATATACTACACCTGTAATATACTACATCATTACACCTTTATATACTACAC
This sequence comes from Anomaloglossus baeobatrachus, assembly GCF_048569485.1. Lineage (NCBI taxonomy): Eukaryota > Metazoa > Chordata > Amphibia > Anura > Aromobatidae > Anomaloglossus > Anomaloglossus baeobatrachus. The sequence continues at coordinate 194,786,502 of NC_134363.1, read as the reverse complement.
CTACACCTGTAATAAACTACATCACTACACCCCTATATACTACACCTGTAATAAACTACACCCCTATATACTACACCTGTAATATACTACATCACTACACCTCTATATACTACACCTGTAATATACTACATCACTACACCCCTATATACTACACCTGTAATATACTACATCACTACACCCCTATATACTACACCTGTAATATACTACATCACTACACTCCTATATACTACACCTGTAATATACTACATCATTACACCTCTATATGCTACACCTGTAATATACTACATCATTACACCTCTATATGCTACACCTGTAATATACTACATCACTACACCCCTATATACTACATCACTACACTCCTATATACTACACTTGTAATATACTACATCACTACACTCCTATATACTACACCTGTAATAAACAACATCACTACACCCCTATATACTACACCTGTAATATACTATACTATACTACTACACCCCTATATACTACACCTGTAATATACTACATCATTACACCCCTATATACTACACCTGTAATATACTACATCACTACACCCCTATACACTACACCTGTAATATACTACATCACTACACTCCTATATACTACACCTGTAATATACTACATCACTACACCCCTATACACTACACCTGTAATATACTACATCACTACACTCCTATATACTACACCTGTAATATACTACATCACTACACTCCTATATACTACACCTGTAATATACTACATCACTACACTCCTATATACTACACCTGTAATGTACTACATCATTACACCTTTATATACTACACCTACACCTGTAATAAACTACATCACTACACCCCTATATACTACACTTGTAATATACTACATCACTACACTCCGATATACTACACCTGTAATAAACTGCCCCTCTACACCGCTATATACTACACCTGTAATATACTACATCACTACACTCCTATATACTACACCTGTAATATACTACATCACTACACTCCTATATACTACACCTGTAATGTACTACATCATTACACCTTTATATACTACACCTACACCTGTAATAAACTACATCACTACACCCCTATATACTACACTTGTAATATACTACATCACTACACTCCGATATACTACACCTGTAATAAACTGCCCCTCTACACCCCTATATACTACACCTGTAATAGACTGCCCCTCTACACCCCTATATACTACACCTGTAATATACACCACTACACCACTATATACTACATCACTGCACCCCTATATACTACACCTGTAATATACTACATCACTACACCCCTATATACTACACCTGTAATATACTACATCCCTATATAATACACCTGTAATATACTACATCACTACACCCCAAATATTAGTCACCAGTTACCCCCCCACCCCCCATTGTTCCCTCAGGTTACTAGTCACCATTCACCTCTCCCTCCTCAGGCATCTCCGTACGGACCCCCGCCGCTATCTCCGTACGGGCCCCGGCTGCTGAAGCTTCTTCTCCTGCCGGGCGGGAACTTTTCAAATGACACACACGCGCCGTACTGACGACATCAGGGCGCACTGTGTGTCACAGAGAAAGGTGCCGGGCAGGAAACAGGTGACAGACTCCTGCGTTGCGCTGCCTGCTCTGTGCGAAGCTGCAGGATCGCTCCCTGCCTGGCACGCAGTGTGTGATGAGGGCGATCTGACCAGGGGCCTCCCGGAGCCTGGAGCTCCGGACAACAGATCAGATTGCCCTCATCACTGACCGGCCAGCAAGGACGCCCTGAACCAGGTGGGCCGGTCACAGACTGTAGATGGGCCGGATGTGGCCCGCGGGCCGCCCCTTGCCCAGGTCTGGTGTAGAGGGTACTATGGGGCGATCATACAGTGTTTGGGGATCACTTTTGCTGACATCAAACTTTTCGGGTACAATGAAAGACGAATCTAGGGGCATCAAAATGAGGAAGTTTACCTATGAAAGGGCTGAAGAGTTGTGTGATAGGTTCTGTGACCCGGCCGAATATTTTATTTTGAGGGGGGTTAATTAAAACTTCTACTATAGGGTCCCATGATTTCCATGTACGCCCCCCGGCTATGTCTGTGTTCTGCCTCATATTTCCAACATCTATACAATGGGTACGGTAAGTATTCACACCCCTTTACATTTTTCCCTCTTTGTTTCATTGCAGCCATTTGGCATTTATTTTTCCTCAGTAATGTGCACTCTGCCCCCATCCCCCATCTTGTCAGAAAAAAACCCCCAGAAATAATAAATTTGCAAAAATTTCTACAAACAAGAAAAGCTGAAATATCCCATGGTCATAAGTATTCAGCCCCTTTGCTCAGTATATCACATGGTGATAAGTATTCAGCCCCTTTGCTCAGTATTGAGTAGAGGCGCCCTCCCTTTTGAGCTAGTACAGCCATGAGTCTTCTTGGGATCCTGGATCTGGGGATCCTCGGCCGTTCTTCTTGCAGATCCTCTCCAGTGCCGTCAGGTTGGATGGTGAACGTTGGTGGACGCCATTTTCAGGTCTCTCCAGAGATGCTCAATTTGGTTTAGGTCAGGGCTCTGGCTGGGCCGGTCAAGAATGGTCACAGAGTTGTTCTGAAGCCGCTTCTTTGTTATTTTAGCTATGTGCTGAGGGTCATTGTCTTGTTGGAAGGTGAACCTTCGGCCAAGTCTGAGGTCCACAGCATCTGGAAGAGGTTTTCTTCCAGGATATCTCTGTACTTAGCCGCATTCATCTTTCCTTCAATTGCAACCAGTCGTCCTGTCCCTGCCCCATAGCATGATGCTGCCACCACCATGTCTCACTGTGGGGATTGTATTGGGCAGGTGATGAGCAGTGCCTGGTTTTCTCCACACATACTGCTTAGAATTATCACCAGATAGTTCTATCTTCGTCTCCTCAGACCAGAGAATCTTATTTCTCATAGTCTGGGAGGCCTTCATGTGTTTTTTTTGCAAACTCTATGCTTCTTTCATATGTCTTGCACTGAGAGGCTTCCGTCTGGTCACTCTGCCATAAAGGCCCGACTGGTGGAGGCTGAAGTGATAGGTGACTTTGTGGAGCTTTCTTCCATCTCCCTACTGCATCTCTGGAGCTCAGCCGCAGTGATCTTGGGATTCTTCTTTACCTCTCTCACCAAGGCTCTTCTCCCACGATTGCTCAGTTTGGCTGGACGGTCAGGTCTAAGAAGAGTTCTGCTGGTCCCAAACTTCTTCCATTTATGGATTATGGAGGCCACTGTGCTCTTAGGAACCTGCAGAAATTCTTTTGTAACCTTGGCCAGATCTGTGCCTTGCCACAATTCCGTCTCTGAGCCCCTTGGGCAGTTCCTTTGACCTCATGATTCTCATTTGGTGTGACCTGCAGTGTGAGCTGTTATATAGACAGGTGTGCGCCTTTCCAAATCACGTCCTATCAGTGTAATTACACACAGCTGCACTCCAATGAAGGAGCAGAACCATCTCAAGGAAGATCAGAAGGAAATGGACCGCATGGGACTTACATATGAGTGTCTGAGCAAGGGGCTGAATACTTATGACCATGGGTTATACTGAGGAAAGGGGCTGAATACTTATGACCATGGGTTATACTGAGCAAAGGGGCTGAATACTTATGACCATGGGTTATACTGAGCAAAGGGGCTGAATACTTATGACCATGGGTTATACTGAGCAAAGGGGCTGAATACTTAGGACCATGGGTTATACTGAGCAAAGGGGCTGAATACTTATGACCATGGGTTATACTGAGCAAAGGGGCTGAATACTTATGACCATGGGTTATACTGAGCAAAGGGGCTGAATACTTATGACCATGGGTTATACTGAGCAAAGGGGCTGAATACTTATGACCATGTGATATTTCAGTTTTTCTTGTTTAATAAATTTGCAAAAAATTCTACATTTCTGTTTTTTTTCTGTCAAGATGGGGGATGGGGAAGATGGGGGATGGGGAAGATGGGGGATGGGGAAGATGGGGGATGGGGAAGATGGGGGATGGGGAAGATGGGGGATGGGGAAGATGAGGGATGGGGAAGATGAGGGATGGGGAAGATGAGGGATGGGGAAGATGAGGGATGGGGAAGATGAGGGATGGGGAAGATGAGGGATGGGGAAGATGAGGGATGGGGAAGATGAGGGATGGGGAAGATGAGGGATGGGAAGATGAGGGATGGGAAGATGGGGGATGGGAAGATGGGGGATGGGGTGCAGCGTGTACATTAATGAGAATTTACCAAATAGCTGCAATGAAACAAAGAGTGAAAAATGACCAGGGGTGTGAATACTTTCCGTACGCACTGTATATTTTCTGTGTATTGGGGGTGATAATGTTTATGACATGTGAAGGTTAGTATTTCGCAGAATTTTATACCGCTATACACTGCACTATTTTACCGTTTACTCTGCTGCCGCTGTTTTAACCAAGTTTGTTGAGAAAAAAACATGAAAACTCAAGAAACACTGATCATAAAAGTAAGAAAGAGCGAAGAGTAAAATGAGAGCAATCGCGGCAACAACCACACAAGAATCTACTCCTTGTATGTGCTTCATCCTGCACAGGACCATCAGCAACGAGGCAAGAACACACTGCACAACCTCTACCTCCTGTATTATACTCCAGAGCTGCACTCACTATTCTGCTGATACAGTCACTGTGTACATACATTACTGATCCTGTATTATACTCCAGAGCTGCACTCACTATTCTGCTGGTGTACACTGTGTACATACATTACATTACTGATCCTGAGTTACCTCCTGTATTATCCTCCAGAGCTGCACTCACTATTCTGCTGGTGCAGTCACTGTGTACATACATTACAATGTGGGGTCACTCACCTTTTCCCCATCATCCAGGACAATGTGGTCTTCTTCAGGCTGTGCGGGGTTAATGGCGCTTTCTGCAGTAGTGTTGGGGGCGCCTGGTGACCCCTGGCTGACTTCAGCACAGTGTGAGGTGGGTGGAGTGGAGTGGGCAGGTTGAGGCAGGCGGCTGTCACTCAGCGCTCATCCAGGTATGTCAGCACTCTGTGTGCCGTCACCTGCAGCTCCCACCAGGGGCGCGATGCTCTGCAGGGGTGCACCGCAGATATAATACCGTACAGCACAGGGATCATACACTGCAGATATAATACCGTACAGCACAGGGGTCATACACCGCAGATATAATACCGTACAGCACAGGGGTCATACACTGCAGATATAATACTGTACAGCACAGGGGTCATACACCGCAGATATAATACTGTACAGCACAGGGGTCATACACTGCAGATATAATACTGTACAGCACAGGGGTCATACACTGCAGATATAATACTGTACAGCACAGGGGTCATACACCGCAGATATAATACTGTACAGCACAGGGGTCATACACTGCAGATATAATACCGTACAGCACAGGGGTCATACACTGCAGATATAATACCGTACAGCACAGGGGTCATACACTGCAGATATAATACCGTACAGCACAGGGGTCATACACTGCAGATATAATACCGTACAGCACAGGGGTCATACACCGCAGATATAATACCGTACAGCACAGGGGTCATACACTGCAGATATAATACCGTACAGCACAGGGGTCATACACTGCAGATATAATACCGTACAGCACAGGGGTCATACACTGCAGATATAATACTGTACAGCACAGGGGTCATACACTGCAGATATAATACCGTACAGCACAGGGGTCATACACTGCAGATATAATACTGTACAGCACAGGGGTCATACACCGCAGATATAATACTGTACAGCACAGGGGTCATACACCGCAGATATAATACTGTACAGCACAGGGATCATACACCGCAGATATAATACTGTACAGCACAGGGGTCATACACCGCAGATATAATACTGTACAGCACAGGGGTCATACACTGCAGATATAATACCGTACAGCACAGGGGTCATACACCGCAGATATAATACCGTACAGCACAGGGATCATACACTGCAGATATAATACCGTACAGCACAGGGATCATACACCGCAGATATAATACCGTACAGCACAGGGATCATACACTGCAGATATAATACCGTACAGCACAGGGGTCATACACTGTAGATATAATACTGTACAGCACAGGGGTCATACACCGCAGATATAATACTGTACAGCACAGGGGTCATACACCGCAGATATAATACTGTACAGCACAGGGGTCATACACTGCAGATATAATACTGTACAGCACAGGGGTCATACACTGCAGATATAATACTGTACAGCACAGGGATCATACACTGCAGATATAATACCGTACAGCACAGGGATCATACACTGTAGATATAATACTGTACAGCACAGGGGTCATACACCGCAGATATAATACTGTACAGCACAGGGGTCATACACTGCAGATATAATACCGTACAGCACAGGGGTCATACACCGCAGATATAATACCGTACAGCACAGGGGTCATACACTGTAGATATAATACTGTACAGCACAGGGATCATACACTGCAGATATAATACCGTACAGCACAGGGATCATACACTGTAGATATAATACCGTACAGCACAGGGATCATACACTGTAGATATAATACCGTACAGCACAGGGATCATACACTGTAGATATAATACCGTACAGCACAGGGATCATACACTGTAGATATAATACTGTACAGCACAGGGGTCATACACCGCAGATATAATACTGTACAGCACAGGGGTCATACACTGCAGATATAATACTGTACAGCACAGGGGTCATACACCGCAGATATAATACTGTACAGCACAGGGGTCATACACCGCAGATATAATACCGTACAGCACAGGGGTCATACACCGCAGATATAATACCGTACAGCACAGGGATCATACACCGCAGATATAATACCGTACAGCACAGGGATCATACACCGCAGATATAATACCGTACAGCACAGGGATCATACACTGCAGATATAATACCATACAGCACAGGGGTCATACACCGCAGATATAATACCATACAGCACAGGGGTCATACACTGCAGATATAATACCATACAGCACAGGGGTCATACACTGCAGATATAATACCGTACAGCACAGGGATCATACACCGCAGATATAATACCGTACAGCACAGGGGTCATACACTGCAGATATAATACCATACAGCACAGGGGTCATACACTGCAGATATAATACCGTACAGCACAGGGGTCATACACTGCAGATATAATACCGTACAGCACAGAGGTCATACACTGCAGATATAATACCATACAGCACAGGGCTCATACACTCCAGATATAATATCTTACAGCACAGGGCTCATACACTGCAGATATAATACCGTACAGCACAGGGGTCATACACTGCACACGTCTTAGAGTCAGGCTCACCAGGGACGGACATTTCACTGCGGCCACCTGTGAGGTTACGCAGGGGCCCGAGAGGTCGGGGGCATGTGGGATTGTGCGTTATGAGGGGCCCGTACACTTTTTGCACGGGGGCCTCTTGTACGCGCTGGTGGCTCTGACCTCAGGACACTGTGCGCCATCTCTGCTGTGATGAGATGGAAGAGACAATCCTTTTGTATCTATAAAAAATCCAAACATCCAATTTGCAGGAGCCCCTGTGGTCTGCGGCCGGGGCCACCATAAAGGGACAGGGTGATGGCGGGGCGCCCCGAGCTGGCCGGGCACATGGACTTCATGAGGGCTTAGGCTAGTGGTTCTGCAGAACTTCCAGACTTATAGGATGGCATTGAAAAAACAAGAAAGCCAGCACTAAATGTGCACAACCACACTAAAAATTCCAAACTGTACTTATTATTAAAATTTGAGATTTTTGGCAAAAAAAAATGCAATTTCTTGAGCTCCCCCGCCCCGCCCCGCCACAGCAAATCTCATTGGGGCAGTCCTACTGTAAAGTATTTTTATATAAAATGTACCATACGGCCTCACATATAAAAAAGTAGAACTGTTCTTAGCAGCACTCACCTGGTGTTTTTCAATCCCGTACCCATGACTGCAGAAGATGCAGCCCAGCAGAGCAAGCGCCGCCGCAGAGCAAGAGCCCCGGCAGAAGATGCAGCCCAGCAGAAGGTGCAGCCCAGCAGAAGATGCAGCCCAGCAGAAGGTGCAGCCCAGCAGAAGGTGCAGCCCAGCAAAGCAAGCACACCAGCAGAAGACGCAGCCCAGCAGAAGATGCAGCCCAGCAGAAGACGCAGCCCAGCAGAAGACGCAGCCCAGCAGAAGACGCAGCCCAGCAGAAGACGCAGCCCAGCAGAAGACGCAGCCCAGCAGAAGACGCAGCCCAGCAGAAGGCACAGCCTAGCAGAAGACACAGCCCAGCAAAGCAAGCACACCAGCAGAAGACGCAGCCCAGCAGAAGACGCAGCCCAGCAGAAGACGCAGCCCAGCAGAAGACGCAGCCCAGCAGAAGGTGCAGCCCAGCAGAAGGTGCAGCCCAGCAGAAGATGCAGCCCAGCAGAAGGTGCAGCCCAGCAAAGCAAGCACACCAGCAGAAGATGCAGCCCAGCAGAAGACGCAGCCCAGCAGAAGACGCAGCCCAGCAGAAGACGCAGCCCAGCAGAAGACGCAGCCCAGCAGAAGACGCAGCCCAGCAGAAGACGCAGCCCAGCAGAAGACGCAGCCCAGCAAAGCAAGCACACCAGCAGAAGACGCAGCCCAGCAGAAGACGCAGCCCAGCAGAAGGTGCATCCCAGCAGAAGGTGCATCCCAGCAGAAGGTGCATCCCAGCAGAAGGTGCATCCCAGCAGAAGGTGCATCCCAGCAGAAGATGCAGCCCAGCAGAAGACGCAGCCCAGCAGAAGACGCAGGGCAGCAGAAGGTGCAGCCTAGCAGAAGACGCAGTCCAGCAGAAGGTGCAGCCCAGCAGAAGATGCAGCCCAGCAAAGCAAGCAAACCAGCAGAAGGTGCAGCCCAGCAGAAGATGCAGTCCAGCAGAAGGTGCAGCCCAGCAGAAGATGCAGCCCAGCAGAAGATGCAGCCCAGCAGAAGATGCAGCCCAGCAGAAGGTGCATCCCAGCAGAAGGTGCATCCCAGCAGAAGGTGCATCCCAGCAGAAGATGCAGCCCAGCAGAAGACGCAGCCCAGCAGAAGACGCAGGGCAGCAGAAGGTGCAGCCTAGCAGAAGACGCAGTCCAGCAGAAGGTGCAGCCCAGCAGAAGATGCAGCCCAGCAAAGCAAGCAAACCAGCAGAAGGTGCAGCCCAGCAGAAGATGCAGTCCAGCAGAAGGTGCAGCCCAGCAGAAGATGCAGCCCAGCAGAAGATGCAGCCCAGCAGAAGATGCAGCCCAGCAGAAGATGCAGCCCAGCAAAGCAAGCACACCAGCAGAAGATGTAGCCCAGCAGAAAGTGCAGCCCAGCAGAAGGTGCAGCCCAGCAGAAGGTGCAGCCCAGCAGAAGGTGCAGCCCAGCAGAGCAAGTGCCCTAGCAGAATACGCAACCCAGCAGAAGATGCCGCCCAGCAGAAGATGCAACCCAGCAGAAGATGCAACCCAGCAGAAGATGCAACCCAGCAGACGATGCAGCCCAGCAGAAGACGCAGCCCAGCAGAAGACGCAATCAAGCAGAGCATGTGCCCTAGCAGAAGACGCAGCCCGGCAGAAGACGCAGCCCAGCAGAAGATGCAGCCCAGCGGACGATGCAGCCCAGCAGAAGATGCAGCCCAGCAGAAGGTGCAGCACAGCAGAAGGTGCAGCCCAGCAAAAGATGCAGCCCAGCAAAAGATGCAGCCTAGCAGAAAATGTAGCCCAGCAGAAAATGTAGCCCAGCAGAAGACATAGCCCATCAGAAGGTGCAGCCCAGCAGAAGACGCAATCCAGCAGAGCAAGTGCCCTAGCAGAAGAAGCAGCCCGGCAGAAGATACAGCCCAGCAAAAGGTGCAGCCCAGCAAAAGGTGCAGCCCAGCAAAAGGTGCAGCCCAGCAAAAGGCGCAGCCCAGCAAAAGGCGCAGCCCAGCAAAAGGCGCAGCCCAGCAAAAGGCGCAGCCCAGCAGAGGGTGCAGCCCAGCAGAAGATGCAGTCCAGCAAAAGGTGTAGCCCAGCGGAAGACGCAGCCCAGCAGAAGGTGCAGCCCAGCAGAAGGTGCAGCCCAGCAGAGCAAGTGCCCTGGCAGAAGACGCAGCCCAGCAGAAGATGCAGCCCAGAAGAAGATGCAGCCCAGAAGAAGATGCAGCCCAGAAGAAGATGCAGCCCAGAAGAAGATGCAGCCCAGAAGAAGATGCCGCCCAGAAGAAGATGCCGCCCAGCAGAAGATGCCGCCCAGCAGAAGATGCCGCCCAGCAGAAGATGCCGCCCAGCAGAAGATGCCGCCCAGCAGAAGATGCAGCCCAGCAGAAGATGCAGCCCAGCAGAAGATGCAGCCCAGCAGAAGATGCAGCCCAGCAGAAGGTGCAATCCAGCAGAGCGTGCAATCCAGCAGAGCGTGCAATCCAGCAGAGCGTGCAATCCAGCAGAGCAAGTGCCTTAGCAGAAGACACAGGCCGGCAGAAGATACAGCCCAGCATAAGACGCAGCCCAGCAGAAGACGCAGCCAAGCAGAAGATGCAGCCAAGCAGAGCATGTGCCCTAGTAGAAGAAGCAGCCCAGCAGAAGACGCAGCCCAGGAGAAGACGCAGCCCAGGAGAAGACGCAGCCCAGAAGAAAATGCAGCCCAGCAACGATGCAGCCTAGAAGAAGACGCAGCCCAGCAGAAAATGCAGCCCAGCAGAAGACGCAGTCCAGCAGAGCAAGTTCCCTAGCAGAAGACGCAGCCCGGCAGAAGACGCAGCCCAGCAAAAGACACAGCCCAGCAAAAGACGCAGCCCAGCAAAAGACACAGCCCAGCAAAAGACGCAGCCCAGCAAAAGACGCAGCCCAGCAAAAGACGCAGCCCAGCAAAAGACGCAGCCCAGCAAAAGACGCAGCCCAGCAAAAGACGCAGCCCAGCAAAAGACGCAGCCCAGCAAAAGACGCAGCCCAGCAAAAGACGCAGCCCAGCAGAAGACGCAGCCCAGCAGAAGACGCAGCCCAGCAGAAGACGCAGTCCAGCAGAGCAAGTGCCCTAGCAGAAGACACAGCCTGGCAGAAGACACAGCCCAGCAAAAGGTGCAGCCCAGCAGAAGACGCGGCCCAGCAGAGCAAGTGCTGTGGCAGAAGATGCAGCCCAGCAGAGCAAGCACACCAGCAGAAGGTGCAGCCCAGCAGAAGACGCAGCCCAGCAGAAGGTGCAGCCCAGCAGAAGATGCAGCCCAGCAGAAGATGCAGCCCAGCAGAAGATGCAGCCCAGCAGAAGATGCAGCCCAGAAGATGCAGCCCAGCAGAGCAAGCACACCAGCAAAAGACGCAGCCCAGCAGAAGACGCAGCCCAGCAGAAGACGCAGCCCAGCAGAAGGTGCAGCCCAGCAGAAGGTGCAGCCCAGCAGAAGGTGCAGCCCAGCAGAAGGTGCAGCCCAGCAGAAGGTGCAGACTAGCAGAAGTTGTAGCCCAGCAGAAAATGTAGCCCAGCAGAAAATGTAGCCCAGCAGACGATGCTGCCTAGCAGAAGATGCAGCCCAGCAGAAGATGCAGCCCAGCAGAAGATGCAGCCCAGTGGAAGGTGCAGCCCAGCAGAAGACGCAGCCCAGCAGAAGACGCAGCCCAGCAGAAGACGCAGCCCAGCAGAAGATGCAGCCCAGAAGAAAATGTAGCCCAGAAGAAAATGTAGCCCAGCAGACAATGCAGCCTAGAAGAAGACGCAGCCCAGCAGAAGACGCAGCCCAGCAGAAGATGCAGCCCAGAAGAAAATGTAGCCCAGCAGACAATGCAGCCTAGAAGAAGACGCAGCCCAGCAGAAGATGCAGCCCAGCAGAAGACGCAGTCCAGCAGAGCAAGTTCCCTAGCAGAAGACACAGCCCAGCAAAAGACGCAGCCCAGCAGAAGACGCAGCCCAGCAGAAGACGCAGCCCAGCAGAAGACGCAGCCCAGCAGAAGACGCAGCCCAGCAGAAGACGCAGCCCGGCAGAAGACGCAGCCCGGCAGAAGACGCAGCCCGGCAGAAGACGCAGCCCGGCAGAAGACGCAGCCCGGCAGCAGACGCAGCCCGGCAGCAGACGCAGCCCGGCAGCAGACGCAGCCCGGCAGCAGACGCAGCACAGCAGAAGGTGCAGCCCAGCAGAAGATGCAGCCCAGCAGAGCAAATGCCCTAGCAGAAGACGCAGCCCGGCAGCAGACGCAGCACAGCAGAAGGTGCAGCCCAGCAGAAGATGCAGCCCAGCAGAAGACGCAGCCCAGCAGAAGACGCAGCCCAGCAGAAGACGCAGGGCAGCAGAAGACGCAGCCCAGCAGAACATGCAGCCTAGCAGAAGACGCAGTCCAGCAGAAGGTGCAGCCCAGCAGAAGATGCAGCCCAGCAAAGCAAGCAAACCAGCAGAAGGTGCAGTCCAGCAGAAGATGCAGCCCAGCAGAAGATGCAGCCCAGCAAAGCAAGCACACCAGCAGAAGATGTAGCCCAGCAGAAGGTGCAGCCCAGCAGAAGGTGCAGCCAAGCAGAAGGTGCAGCCCAGCAGAAGACGCGGCCCAGCAGAGCAAGCACACCAGCAAAAGACGCAGCCCAGCAGAAGATGCAGCCCAGCAGAAGATGCAGCCCAGCAGAAGATGCAGCTGTGACGGGGTGTACAGCAGAGCAAGGAGAGACAACAGGCCGAGGAACGATCCAACAGGTTTATTCACAAGAACACTGGAACAGCACACGATAAGTCCACGTAAAACAGATTCGGGGGCCCTTCCCGACAATCCTCGGACCGGATTACAAAGCAATCGTCCTTACAGTAGTCCAAAGAGTTCCACACAATCCCACGGGCCGCCACACAGGCCTAGCTCCGTCCGTGTCCACAGCCACACAGGCTGGAGCTCCTGCTCCCTTCAAGTTTCAGCTCACTCTGCCTGAATCTCCCAGGTAAGCAGAGTTTACACTAGTTGGACTCTAGGCCCACCTCCCCCTACTCCCAGGGATGGAAGTGCCTCAAGAGGATATAACCTTGCATTTTAGGGGGTGATTACCTACAACAATAGAAATGTACACAGAAGTAGTTCAAATAAGACAATGAACCCAGCTTGAAATAGGAATCTGTACAGCATATACAGTGAGAGGGTAAATTACATCTTCACAGCAGCTCAGCAAAGCAAGCACACCAGCAGAAGATGTAGCCCAGCAGAAGGTGCAGCCCAGCAGAAGGTGCAGCCCAGCAAAAGGTGCAGCCCAGCAAAAGGTGCAGCCAAGCAGAAGACGCGGCCCAGCAGAGCAAGCACACCAGCAAAAGACGCAGCCCAGCAGAAGGTGCAGCCCAGCAGAAGACGCAGCCCAGCAGAAGACGCAGCCCAGCAGAAGACGCAGCCCAGCAGAAGACGCAGCCCAGCAGAAGACGCAGCCCAGCAGAAGACGCAGCCCAGCAGAAGACGCAGCCCAGCAGAAGACGCAGCCCAGCAGAAGGTGCAGCCCAGCAGAAGGTGCAGCCCAGCAGAAGATGCAGCCCAGCAGAAGATGCAGCCCAGCAGAAGATGCAGCCCAGCAGAAGTTGTAGCCCAGCAGAAGACGTAGCCCAGCAGAAGACGCAGCCCAGCAGAAGACGCAGCCCAGCAGAAGACGCAGCCCAGCAGAAGACGCAGCCCAGCAGAAGGTGCAGCCTAGCAGAAGGTGCAGCCTAGCAGAAGATGCAGCCTATTAGAAAATGTAGCCCAGCAGAAAATGCAGCCCAGCAGAAGATGCAGCTCAGTAGAATACGCAGCCCAGCAGAAGACGCAGCCCAGCAGAAGACGCAGACCAGCAGAAGATGCAGACCAGCAGAAGATGCAGACCAGCAGAATACACAGTCCAGCAGAATACACAGTCCAGCAAAGCATGTGCCGTAGCAGAAGACGCAGCCCGGCAGAAGACGCAGCCCGGCAGAAGACGCAGCCCAGCAGAAGACGCAGCCCAGCAGAAGACGCAGCCCAGCAGAAGACGCAGCCCAGCAGAAGACGCAGCCCAGCAGAAGACGCAGCCCAGCAGAAGACGCAGCCCAGCAGAAGACGCAGCCCAGCAGAAGACGCAGCCCAGCAGAAGTATTCTGGTCTCTGATGTCTGAGCTGTCAAATTTAATACAGGGCATATGTTGCGACGCTACATGACAAAGTCAGACCACGGAGGCCTGTATGATCCAGTGACCAAGATCTGCACAAAGAACAAATGAAAAAGACTGCTGGCATCAAGTAAATGAGGCGCGAACAGCGGAGGTGCTGCAGACAGGGGTGCACGAACATTACAGCCACCATTGTTTGATCACTCACGGCCACCATTACCCAGAATCCATATCTGCTCAATTGTGCAGCAGACTACCCTCCTCCCATCACTGCACAGGCAGAATCTATGGGGTAATGTGATGGGCACTGCAGTGGTGGTGCAGGCGGCATGGATAAAACATCAGCAGCGCTGGCACCTCACTGTCACAGCGCAGATTCCTGACATTCCTGATTCACCGTGATCCCACCGCCCGCAGCTGTTTGGAGAATACGATCATTTGTTTTCTTTCCCAGAAGTGTTTGGTTAATACCCATTGTACGGAGTGAAAGGTGGGGGCGAAACACGGCACAAGGTGCCCTCCACTGTCACCACATTACTGCTGCTCCATGCTCAGCATAATGACACGAGGGTCTACATTACAGTACCCTGTACAGATGACTGCAGCCATAGGGGGCAAATCAGAGCCGGTGCAAGAAGTGGTACTGTGCAGTGTATTTATACAGAGTAATACAGATACTGAGGATTACACCCAGTATACAGGACAGGAGAAGTGGTACTGTGCAGTGTATATACACAGAATAATACAGGTACTGAGGATTACACCCAGTATACAGGACAGGAGAAGTGGTACTGTGCAGTGTATATATACAGAATAATACAGATACTGAGGATTACACCCAGTATACAGGACAGGAGAAGTGGTACTGTGCAGTGCATATATACAGAATAATACAGGTACTGAGGATTACACCCAGTATACAGGACAGGAGAAGTGGTACTGTGCAGTGTATATATACAGAATAATACAGATACTGAGGATTACACCCAGTATACAGGACAGGAGAAGTGGTACTGTGCAGTATATATATACACAGAATAATACAGGTACTGAAGATTACACCCAGTATACAGGACAGGAGAAGTGGTACTGTGCAGTGTATATATACAGAATAATACAGATACTGAGGATTATATCCAGTATACAGGACAGGAGAAGAGGTACTGTGCAGTGTATATATGCAGAATAATACAGATACTGAGGATTACACCCAGTATACAGGACAGAAGTGGTACTGTGCAGTGTATATATACAGAATAATACAGATACTGAGGATTACACCCAGTATACAGGACAGGAGAAGTGGTACTGTGCAGTGTGTATATATACAGAATAATACAGATACTGAGGATTACACGCAGTATACAGGACAGGAGAAGTGGTACTGTGCAGTGTATATATACAAAATAATACAGATACTGAGGATTACACCCAGTATACAGGACAGGAGAAGTGGCACTGTGCAGTGTATATATACAGAATAATACAGATACTGAGGATTACACCCAGTATACAGGACAGGAGAAGTGGTACTGTGCAGTGTATATATACAGAATAATACAGATACTGAGGATTACACCCAGTATACATGACAGGAGAAGTGGCACTGTGCAGTGTATATATACAGCATAATACAGATACTGAGGATTACACCCAGTATACAGGACAGGAGAAGTGGTACTGTGCAGTGTATATATACAGAATAATACAGATACTGAGGATTACACCCAGTATACAGGACAGGAGAAGTGGTACTGTGCAGTGTGACGGGGTGTACAGCAGAGCAAGGAGAGACAACAGGCCGAGGAACGATCCAACAGGTTTATTCACAAGAACACTGGAACAGCACACGATAAGTCCACGTAAAACAGATTCGGGGGCCCTTCCCGACAATCCTCGGACCGGATTACAAAGCAATCGTCCTTACAGTAGTCCAAAGAGTTCCGCACAATCCCACGGGCCGCCACACAGGCCTAGCTCCGTCCGTGTCCACAGCCACACAGGCTGGAGCTCCTGCTCCCTTCAAGTTTCAGCTCACTCTGCCTGAATCTCCCAGGTAAGCAGAGTTTACACTAGTTGGACTCTAGGCCCACCTCCCCCTACTCCCAGGGATGGAAGTGCCTCAAGAGGATATAACCTTGCATTTTAGGGGGTGATTACCTACAACAATAGAAATGTACACAGAAGTAGTTCAAATAAGACAATGAACCCAGCTTGAAATAGGAATCTGTACAGCATATACAGTGAGAGGGTAAATTACATCTTCACAATCCCTCCCCCTCCCAACTTGTGTATGTACTAGGGACCTCTACAGGTCACTGGTTAAGTACACACAGGCAGAGCGTTACTTACATGTGGCTTCATGCAGCCACGAATTGGCATCGTAGCTCTCCCACATCATTGCCCAGGAGAACAGCTGCAGGCAGACCACCCATCACCCCAACCACGCATCGCCTGACCCCAAAACCAAAGTTCAGATCCACAGTGGCTGTGGGAATAGTCCTCCATTGTCCACCAGCCAGTTCAATAACAATCCCAGGTCCTCTATGGATTGCCTCAGGCCGAACCACTCGGGGATCAGCCAGTGTGAGGAAAGCACCCGAGTCACAGAATCCAACAAGTCTCTGTCCATCCAGCACAACCTCCTGCAAGTGCTTACCTCGATGAGCAGAAGTCGTCATAACTGCGGGTCACACCCCGTAAACTCCTGGTGGTGCAACATGGGCTGAGTCACTAGGCCAGTCCTCACATAACGGTGCCACATCTTCCTCCATGGCACTGGGCTGTAAATAATTAACAATCCGATTGGGTGCAGGATCAGTCCTCATTTGAACAGCTGGGCAGGAGACTTGCCGATGCCCTGGCTGTCCACTTTGATAGCATCTGAGCTGGGTCTCCCTCCATCCAAGGCGTCCTCTTGGGTAAGGGGTAGGGGAACTTGGAGGCCGGCTCCCACCTGAAGGTGCTGTAGGGGTTTGAGGATGATTCCTCCATGGCCTGGCTGGGCATGAGGCCTGCAAATGCCCGGCTGCGCTCTGTTACTTCCTCTCCCCGGCGTATTCCAGAAAGTGCAGTAGAAGCAACTGGAGGCACATTAACACGGGTATCAACATGTGGTGGCTTAGAGGAACGGGGAACAATGGGGACAGAATAACTGGGGGCATCCGGTGTTGTGGAGCTGTTAGGCGTCTCTCCATCCTCCAACAGAACCCTCCACTGAGGCTTGATGGTGAGAGCCTCATCAGCGAGAGCAGCAGCTTCCTCCACTGTCGCTGGTTTTCTCTCACGCACCCATTCCCGGATCTCAGCGGGGCACTGGGCAAAGAATTGTTCTTTTAGGATGACCTGCAGGAAGGTCTCCCAAGATAAGGCCTCCTCTGCCTCCAGCCAGCGATTACATATTTGTATGAGTCTATGAGCATATATCTTAAATGACACTTCCCCATCACAGGCTAAAGCACGGAACTGAGTCCTGTAAGTGTCGAAAATCCACTTGTGACTTTTAGGATCGCTACTTCCAATAGGTGGCGCTGTGCTAGAGTTTGTCTCCTTTACTGGAGAGACAATTTGAATATTTCCCAGAGGGGCATTGCAGCTATAAGTCCCCTTACCTGGCAGCCAGACTGGCTTGCAAAGTCTCCTTAAGGAGAATAGTGTTCCCCCGTGGAATTTTAGGGGCATTGCAGCTATAAGTCCCCTTACCTGGCAGCCAGACTGGCTTGCAAAGTCTCCTTAAGGAGAATAGTGTTCCCCCGTGGTCCCCACATAGCTTTCTCATGAGCCAGATCAGACACCCCCATACTTTGCACTGACGAGGGGCAAGCACCCCGAAACACTGTGTCTGCAAATTGGGATTCTGATCTGGCTTATATATCCTGAGTCATATTGCAAAGGATTGTCGAAAATCCACTTGTGACTTTTAGGATCGCTACTTCCAATAGGTGGCGCTGTGCTAGAGTTTGTCTCCTTTACTGGAGAGACAATTTGAATATTTCCCAGAGGGGCATTGCAGCTATAAGTCCCCTTACCTGGCAGCCAGACTGGCTTGCAAAGTCTCCTTAAGGAGAATAGTGTTCCCCCGTGGAATTTTAGGGGCATTGCAGCTATAAGTCCCCTTACCTGGCAGCCAGACTGGCTTGCAAAGTCTCCTTAAGGAGAATAGTGTTCCCCCGTGGTCCCCACATAGCTTTCTCATGAGCCAGATCAGACACCCCCATACTTTGCACTGACGAGGGGCAAGCACCCCGAAACACCGTGTCTGCAAATTGGGATTCTGATCTGGCTTATATATCCTGAGTCATATTGCAAAGGATTGTCGAAAATCCACTTGTGACTTTTAGGATCGCTACTTCCAATAGGTGGCGCTGTGCTAGAGTTTGTCTCCTTTACTGGAGAGACAATTTGAATATTTCCCAGAGGGGCATTGCAGCTATAAGTCCCCTTACCTGGCAGCCAGACTGGCTTGCAAAGTCTCCTTAAGGAGAATAGTGTTCCCCCGTGGAATTTTAGGGGCATTGCAGCTATAAGTCCCCTTACCTGGCAGCCAGACTGGCTTGCAAAGTCTCCTTAAGGAGAATAGTGTTCCCCCGTGGTCCCCACATAGCTTTCTCATGAGCCAGATCAGACACCCCCATACTTTGCACTGACGAGGGGCAAGCACCCCGAAACACCGTGTCTGCAAATTGGGATTCTGATCTGGCTTATATATCCTGAGTCATATTGCAAAGGATTGTCGAAAATCCACTTGTGACTTTTAGGATCGCTACTTCCAATAGGTGGCGCTGTGCTAGAGTTTGTCTCCTTTACTGGAGAGACAATTTGAATATTTCCCAGAGGGGCATTGCAGCTATAAGTCCCCTTACCTGGCAGCCAGACTGGCTTGCAAAGTCTCCTTAAGGAGAATAGTGTTCCCCCGTGGAATTTTAGGGGCATTGCAGCTATAAGTCCCCTTACCTGGCAGCCAGACTGGCTTGCAAAGTCTCCTTAAGGAGAATAGTGTTCCCCCGTGGTCCCCACATAGCTTTCTCATGAGCCAGATCAGACACCCCCATACTTTGCACTGACGAGGGGCAAGCACCCCGAAACACCGTGTCTGCAAATTGGGATTCTGATCTGGCTTATATATCCTGAGTCATATTGCAAAGGATTGTCGAAAATCCACTTGTGACTTTTAGGATCGCTACTTCCAATAGGTGGCGCTGTGCTAGAGTTTGTCTCCTTTACTGGAGAGACAATTTGAATATTTCCCAGAGGGGCATTGCAGCTATAAGTCCCCTTACCTGGCAGCCAGACTGGCTTGCAAAGTCTCCTTAAGGAGAATAGTGTTCCCCCGTGGAATTTTAGGGGCATTGCAGCTATAAGTCCCCTTACCTGGCAGCCAGACTGGCTTGCAAAGTCTCCTTAAGGAGAATAGTGTTCCCCCGTGGTCCCCACATAGCTTTCTCATGAGCCAGATCAGACACCCCCATACTTTGCACTGACGAGGGGCAAGCACCCCGAAACACCGTGTCTGCAAATTGGGATTCTGATCTGGCTTATATATCCTGAGTCATATTGCAAAGGATTGTCGAAAATCCACTTGTGACTTTTAGGATCGCTACTTCCAATAGGTGGCGCTGTGCTAGAGTTTGTCTCCTTTACTGGAGAGACAATTTGAATATTTCCCAGAGGGGCATTGCAGCTATAAGTCCCCTTACCTGGCAGCCAGACTGGCTTGCAAAGTCTCCTTAAGGAGAATAGTGTTCCCCCGTGGAATTTTAGGGGCATTGCAGCTATAAGTCCCCTTACCTGGCAGCCAGACTGGCTTGCAAAGTCTCCTTAAGGAGAATAGTGTTCCCCCGTGGTCCCCACATAGCTTTCTCATGAGCCAGATCAGACACCCCCATACTTTGCACTGACGAGGGGCAAGCACCCCGAAACACCGTGTCTGCAAATTGGGATTCTGATCTGGCTTATATATCCTGAGTCATATTGCAAAGGATTGTTGAAAATCCACTTGTGACTTTTAGGATCGCTACTTCCAATAGGTGGCGCTGTGCTAGAGTTTGTCTCCTTTACTGGAGAGACAATTTGAATATTTCCCAGAGGGGCATTGCAGCTATAAGTCCCCTTACCTGGCAGCCAGACTGGCTTGCAAAGTCTCCTTAAGGAGAATAGTGTTCCCCCGTGGAATTTTAGGGGCATTGCAGCTATAAGTCCCCTTACCTGGCAGCCAGACTGGCTTGCAAAGTCTCCTTAAGGAGAATAGTGTTCCCCCGTGGTCCCCACATAGCTTTCTCATGAGCCAGATCAGACACCCCCATACTTTGCACTGACGAGGGGCAAGCACCCCGAAACACCGTGTCTGCAAATTGGGATTCTGATCTGGCTTATATATCCTGAGTCATATTGCAAAGGATTGTTGAAAATCCACTTGTGACTTTTAGGATCGCTACTTCCAATAGGTGGCGCTGTGCTAGAGTTTGTCTCCTTTACTGGAGAGACAATTTGAATATTTCCCAGAGGGGCATTGCAGCTATAAGTCCCCTTACCTGGCAGCCAGACTGGCTTGCAAAGTCTCCTTAAGGAGAATAGTGTTCCCCCGTGGAATTTTAGGGGCATTGCAGCTATAAGTCCCCTTACCTGGCAGCCAGACTGGCTTGCAAAGTCTCCTTAAGGAGAATAGTGTTCCCCCGTGGTCCCCACATAGCTTTCTCATGAGCCAGATCAGACACCCCCATACTTTGCACTGACGAGGGGCAAGCACCCCGAAACACCGTGTCTGCAAATTGGGATTCTGATCTGGCTTATATATCCTGAGTCATATTGCAAAGGATTGTCGAAAATCCACTTGTGACTTTTAGGATCGCTACTTCCAATAGGTGGCGCTGTGCTAGAGTTTGTCTCCTTTACTGGAGAGACAATTTGAATATTTCCCAGAGGGGCATTGCAGCTATAAGTCCCCTTACCTGGCAGCCAGACTGGCTTGCAAAGTCTCCTTAAGGAGAATAGTGTTCCCCCGTGGAATTTTAGGGGCATTGCAGCTATAAGTCCCCTTACCTGGCAGCCAGACTGGCTTGCAAAGTCTCCTTAAGGAGAATAGTGTTCCCCCGTGGTCCCCACATAGCTTTCTCATGAGCCAGATCAGACACCCCCATACTTTGCACTGACGAGGGGCAAGCACCCCGAAACACCGTGTCTGCAAATTGGGATTCTGATCTGGCTTATATATCCTGAGTCATATTGCAAAGGATTGTCGAAAATCCACTTGTGACTTTTAGGATCGCTACTTCCAATAGGTGGCGCTGTGCTAGAGTTTGTCTCCTTTACTGGAGAGACAATTTGAATATTTCCCAGAGGGGCATTGCAGCTATAAGTCCCCTTACCTGGCAGCCAGACTGGCTTGCAAAGTCTCCTTAAGGAGAATAGTGTTCCCCCGTGGAATTTTAGGGGCATTGCAGCTATAAGTCCCCTTACCTGGCAGCCAGACTGGCTTGCAAAGTCTCCTTAAGGAGAATAGTGTTCCCCCGTGGTCCCCACATAGCTTTCTCATGAGCCAGATCAGACACCCCCATACTTTGCACTGACGAGGGGCAAGCACCCCGAAACACCGTGTCTGCAAATTGGGATTCTGATCTGGCTTATATATCCTGAGTCATATTGCAAAGGATTGTCGAAAATCCACTTGTGACTTTTAGGATCGCTACTTCCAATAGGTGGCGCTGTGCTAGAGTTTGTCTCCTTTACTGGAGAGACAATTTGAATATTTCCCAGAGGGGCATTGCAGCTATAAGTCCCCTTACCTGGCAGCCAGACTGGCTTGCAAAGTCTCCTTAAGGAGAATAGTGTTCCCCCGTGGAATTTTAGGGGCATTGCAGCTATAAGTCCCCTTACCTGGCAGCCAGACTGGCTTGCAAAGTCTCCTTAAGGAGAATAGTGTTCCCCCGTGGTCCCCACATAGCTTTCTCATGAGCCAGATCAGACACCCCCATACTTTGCACTGACGAGGGGCAAGCACCCCGAAACACCGTGTCTGCAAATTGGGATTCTGATCTGGCTTATATATCCTGAGTCATATTGCAAAGGATTGTCGAAAATCCACTTGTGACTTTTAGGATCGCTACTTCCAATAGGTGGCGCTGTGCTAGAGTTTGTCTCCTTTACTGGAGAGACAATTTGAATATTTCCCAGAGGGGCATTGCAGCTATAAGTCCCCTTACCTGGCAGCCAGACTGGCTTGCAAAGTCTCCTTAAGGAGAATAGTGTTCCCCCGTGGAATTTTAGGGGCATTGCAGCTATAAGTCCCCTTACCTGGCAGCCAGACTGGCTTGCAAAGTCTCCTTAAGGAGAATAGTGTTCCCCCGTGGTCCCCACATAGCTTTCTCATGAGCCAGATCAGACACCCCCATACTTTGCACTGACGAGGGGCAAGCACCCCGAAACACCGTGTCTGCAAATTGGGATTCTGATCTGGCTTATATATCCTGAGTCATATTGCAAAGGATTGTCGAAAATCCACTTGTGACTTTTAGGATCGCTACTTCCAATAGGTGGCGCTGTGCTAGAGTTTGTCTCCTTTACTGGAGAGACAATTTGAATATTTCCCAGAGGGGCATTGCAGCTATAAGTCCCCTTACCTGGCAGCCAGACTGGCTTGCAAAGTCTCCTTAAGGAGAATAGTGTTCCCCCGTGGAATTTTAGGGGCATTGCAGCTATAAGTCCCCTTACCTGGCAGCCAGACTGGCTTGCAAAGTCTCCTTAAGGAGAATAGTGTTCCCCCGTGGTCCCCACATAGCTTTCTCATGAGCCAGATCAGACACCCCCATACTTTGCACTGACGAGGGGCAAGCACCCCGAAACACCGTGTCTGCAAATTGGGATTCTGATCTGGCTTATATATCCTGAGTCATATTGCAAAGGATTGTCGAAAATCCACTTGTGACTTTTAGGATCGCTACTTCCAATAGGTGGCGCTGTGCTAGAGTTTGTCTCCTTTACTGGAGAGACAATTTGAATATTTCCCAGAGGGGCATTGCAGCTATAAGTCCCCTTACCTGGCAGCCAGACTGGCTTGCAAAGTCTCCTTAAGGAGAATAGTGTTCCCCCGTGGAATTTTAGGGGCATTGCAGCTATAAGTCCCCTTACCTGGCAGCCAGACTGGCTTGCAAAGTCTCCTTAAGGAGAATAGTGTTCCCCCGTGGTCCCCACATAGCTTTCTCATGAGCCAGATCAGACACCCCCATACTTTGCACTGACGAGGGGCAAGCACCCCGAAACACCGTGTCTGCAAATTGGGATTCTGATCTGGCTTATATATCCTGAGTCATATTGCAAAGGATTGTCGAAAATCCACTTGTGACTTTTAGGATCGCTACTTCCAATAGGTGGCGCTGTGCTAGAGTTTGTCTCCTTTACTGGAGAGACAATTTGAATATTTCCCAGAGGGGCATTGCAGCTATAAGTCCCCTTACCTGGCAGCCAGACTGGCTTGCAAAGTCTCCTTAAGGAGAATAGTGTTCCCCCGTGGAATTTTAGGGGCATTGCAGCTATAAGTCCCCTTACCTGGCAGCCAGACTGGCTTGCAAAGTCTCCTTAAGGAGAATAGTGTTCCCCCGTGGTCCCCACATAGCTTTCTCATGAGCCAGATCAGACACCCCCATACTTTGCACTGACGAGGGGCAAGCACCCCGAAACACCGTGTCTGCAAATTGGGATTCTGATCTGGCTTATATATCCTGAGTCATATTGCAAAGGATTGTCGAAAATCCACTTGTGACTTTTAGGATCGCTACTTCCAATAGGTGGCGCTGTGCTAGAGTTTGTCTCCTTTACTGGAGAGACAATTTGAATATTTCCCAGAGGGGCATTGCAGCTATAAGTCCCCTTACCTGGCAGCCAGACTGGCTTGCAAAGTCTCCTTAAGGAGAATAGTGTTCCCCCGTGGAATTTTAGGGGCATTGCAGCTATAAGTCCCCTTACCTGGCAGCCAGACTGGCTTGCAAAGTCTCCTTAAGGAGAATAGTGTTCCCCCGTGGTCCCCACATAGCTTTCTCATGAGCCAGATCAGACACCCCCATACTTTGCACTGACGAGGGGCAAGCACCCCGAAACACCGTGTCTGCAAATTGGGATTCTGATCTGGCTTATATATCCTGAGTCATATTGCAAAGGATTGTCGAAAATCCACTTGTGACTTTTAGGATCGCTACTTCCAATAGGTGGCGCTGTGCTAGAGTTTGTCTCCTTTACTGGAGAGACAATTTGAATATTTCCCAGAGGGGCATTGCAGCTATAAGTCCCCTTACCTGGCAGCCAGACTGGCTTGCAAAGTCTCCTTAAGGAGAATAGTGTTCCCCCGTGGAATTTTAGGGGCATTGCAGCTATAAGTCCCCTTACCTGGCAGCCAGACTGGCTTGCAAAGTCTCCTTAAGGAGAATAGTGTTCCCCCGTGGTCCCCACATAGCTTTCTCATGAGCCAGATCAGACACCCCCATACTTTGCACTGACGAGGGGCAAGCACCCCGAAACACCGTGTCTGCAAATTGGGATTCTGATCTGGCTTATATATCCTGAGTCATATTGCAAAGGATTGTCGAAAATCCACTTGTGACTTTTAGGATCGCTACTTCCAATAGGTGGCGCTGTGCTAGAGTTTGTCTCCTTTACTGGAGAGACAATTTGAATATTTCCCAGAGGGGCATTGCAGCTATAAGTCCCCTTACCTGGCAGCCAGACTGGCTTGCAAAGTCTCCTTAAGGAGAATAGTGTTCCCCCGTGGAATTTTAGGGGCATTGCAGCTATAAGTCCCCTTACCTGGCAGCCAGACTGGCTTGCAAAGTCTCCTTAAGGAGAATAGTGTTCCCCCGTGGTCCCCACATAGCTTTCTCATGAGCCAGATCAGACACCCCCATACTTTGCACTGACGAGGGGCAAGCACCCCGAAACACCGTGTCTGCAAATTGGGATTCTGATCTGGCTTATATATCCTGAGTCATATTGCAAAGGATTGTCGAAAATCCACTTGTGACTTTTAGGATCGCTACTTCCAATAGGTGGCGCTGTGCTAGAGTTTGTCTCCTTTACTGGAGAGACAATTTGAATATTTCCCAGAGGGGCATTGCAGCTATAAGTCCCCTTACCTGGCAGCCAGACTGGCTTGCAAAGTCTCCTTAAGGAGAATAGTGTTCCCCCGTGGAATTTTAGGGGCATTGCAGCTATAAGTCCCCTTACCTGGCAGCCAGACTGGCTTGCAAAGTCTCCTTAAGGAGAATAGTGTTCCCCCGTGGTCCCCACATAGCTTTCTCATGAGCCAGATCAGACACCCCCATACTTTGCACTGACGAGGGGCAAGCACCCCGAAACACCGTGTCTGCAAATTGGGATTCTGATCTGGCTTATATATCCTGAGTCATATTGCAAAGGATTGTCGAAAATCCACTTGTGACTTTTAGGATCGCTACTTCCAATAGGTGGCGCTGTGCTAGAGTTTGTCTCCTTTACTGGAGAGACAATTTGAATATTTCCCAGAGGGGCATTGCAGCTATAAGTCCCCTTACCTGGCAGCCAGACTGGCTTGCAAAGTCTCCTTAAGGAGAATAGTGTTCCCCCGTGGAATTTTAGGGGCATTGCAGCTATAAGTCCCCTTACCTGGCAGCCAGACTGGCTTGCAAAGTCTCCTTAAGGAGAATAGTGTTCCCCCGTGGTCCCCACATAGCTTTCTCATGAGCCAGATCAGACACCCCCATACTTTGCACTGACGAGGGGCAAGCACCCCGAAACACCGTGTCTGCAAATTGGGATTCTGATCTGGCTTATATATCCTGAGTCATATTGCAAAGGATTGTCGAAAATCCACTTGTGACTTTTAGGATCGCTACTTCCAATAGGTGGCGCTGTGCTAGAGTTTGTCTCCTTTACTGGAGAGACAATTTGAATATTTCCCAGAGGGGCATTGCAGCTATAAGTCCCCTTACCTGGCAGCCAGACTGGCTTGCAAAGTCTCCTTAAGGAGAATAGTGTTCCCCCGTGGAATTTTAGGGGCATTGCAGCTATAAGTCCCCTTACCTGGCAGCCAGACTGGCTTGCAAAGTCTCCTTAAGGAGAATAGTGTTCCCCCGTGGTCCCCACATAGCTTTCTCATGAGCCAGATCAGACACCCCCATACTTTGCACTGACGAGGGGCAAGCACCCCGAAACACCGTGTCTGCAAATTGGGATTCTGATCTGGCTTATATATCCTGAGTCATATTGCAAAGGATTGTCGAAAATCCACTTGTGACTTTTAGGATCGCTACTTCCAATAGGTGGCGCTGTGCTAGAGTTTGTCTCCTTTACTGGAGAGACAATTTGAATATTTCCCAGAGGGGCATTGCAGCTATAAGTCCCCTTACCTGGCAGCCAGACTGGCTTGCAAAGTCTCCTTAAGGAGAATAGTGTTCCCCCGTGGAATTTTAGGGGCATTGCAGCTATAAGTCCCCTTACCTGGCAGCCAGACTGGCTTGCAAAGTCTCCTTAAGGAGAATAGTGTTCCCCCGTGGTCCCCACATAGCTTTCTCATGAGCCAGATCAGACACCCCCATACTTTGCACTGACGAGGGGCAAGCACCCCGAAACACCGTGTCTGCAAATTGGGATTCTGATCTGGCTTATATATCCTGAGTCATATTGCAAAGGATTGTCGAAAATCCACTTGTGACTTTTAGGATCGCTACTTCCAATAGGTGGCGCTGTGCTAGAGTTTGTCTCCTTTACTGGAGAGACAATTTGAATATTTCCCAGAGGGGCATTGCAGCTATAAGTCCCCTTACCTGGCAGCCAGACTGGCTTGCAAAGTCTCCTTAAGGAGAATAGTGTTCCCCCGTGGAATTTTAGGGGCATTGCAGCTATAAGTCCCCTTACCTGGCAGCCAGACTGGCTTGCAAAGTCTCCTTAAGGAGAATAGTGTTCCCCCGTGGTCCCCACATAGCTTTCTCATGAGCCAGATCAGACACCCCCATACTTTGCACTGACGAGGGGCAAGCACCCCGAAACACCGTGTCTGCAAATTGGGATTCTGATCTGGCTTATATATCCTGAGTCATATTGCAAAGGATTGTCGAAAATCCACTTGTGACTTTTAGGATCGCTACTTCCAATAGGTGGCGCTGTGCTAGAGTTTGTCTCCTTTACTGGAGAGACAATTTGAATATTTCCCAGAGGGGCATTGCAGCTATAAGTCCCCTTACCTGGCAGCCAGACTGGCTTGCAAAGTCTCCTTAAGGAGAATAGTGTTCCCCCGTGGAATTTTAGGGGCATTGCAGCTATAAGTCCCCTTACCTGGCAGCCAGACTGGCTTGCAAAGTCTCCTTAAGGAGAATAGTGTTCCCCCGTGGTCCCCACATAGCTTTCTCATGAGCCAGATCAGACACCCCCATACTTTGCACTGACGAGGGGCAAGCACCCCGAAACACCGTGTCTGCAAATTGGGATTCTGATCTGGCTTATATATCCTGAGTCATATTGCAAAGGATTGTCGAAAATCCACTTGTGACTTTTAGGATCGCTACTTCCAATAGGTGGCGCTGTGCTAGAGTTTGTCTCCTTTACTGGAGAGACAATTTGAATATTTCCCAGAGGGGCATTGCAGCTATAAGTCCCCTTACCTGGCAGCCAGACTGGCTTGCAAAGTCTCCTTAAGGAGAATAGTGTTCCCCCGTGGAATTTTAGGGGCATTGCAGCTATAAGTCCCCTTACCTGGCAGCCAGACTGGCTTGCAAAGTCTCCTTAAGGAGAATAGTGTTCCCCCGTGGTCCCCACATAGCTTTCTCATGAGCCAGATCAGACACCCCCATACTTTGCACTGACGAGGGGCAAGCACCCCGAAACACCGTGTCTGCAAATTGGGATTCTGATCTGGCTTATATATCCTGAGTCATATTGCAAAGGATTGTCGAAAATCCACTTGTGACTTTTAGGATCGCTACTTCCAATAGGTGGCGCTGTGCTAGAGTTTGTCTCCTTTACTGGAGAGACAATTTGAATATTTCCCAGAGGGGCATTGCAGCTATAAGTCCCCTTACCTGGCAGCCAGACTGGCTTGCAAAGTCTCCTTAAGGAGAATAGTGTTCCCCCGTGGAATTTTAGGGGCATTGCAGCTATAAGTCCCCTTACCTGGCAGCCAGACTGGCTTGCAAAGTCTCCTTAAGGAGAATAGTGTTCCCCCGTGGTCCCCACATAGCTTTCTCATGAGCCAGATCAGACACCCCCATACTTTGCACTGATGAGGGGCAAGCACCCCGAAACACCGTGTCTGCAAATTGGGATTCTGATCTGGCTTATATATCCTGAGTCATATTGCAAAGGATTGTCGAAAATCCACTTGTGACTTTTAGGATCGCTACTTCCAATAGGTGGCGCTGTGCTAGAGTTTGTCTCCTTTACTGGAGAGACAATTTGAATATTTCCCAGAGGGGCATTGCAGCTATAAGTCCCCTTACCTGGCAGCCAGACTGGCTTGCAAAGTCTCCTTAAGGAGAATAGTGTTCCCCCGTGGAATTTTAGGGGCATTGCAGCTATAAGTCCCCTTACCTGGCAGCCAGACTGGCTTGCAAAGTCTCCTTAAGGAGAATAGTGTTCCCCCGTGGTCCCCACATAGCTTTCTCATGAGCCAGATCAGACACCCCCATACTTTGCACTGATGAGGGGCAAGCACCCCGAAACACCGTGTCTGCAAATTGGGATTCTGATCTGGCTTATATATCCTGAGTCATATTGCAAAGGATTGTCGAAAATCCACTTGTGACTTTTAGGATCGCTACTTCCAATAGGTGGCGCTGTGCTAGAGTTTGTCTCCTTTACTGGAGAGACAATTTGAATATTTCCCAGAGGGGCATTGCAGCTATAAGTCCCCTTACCTGGCAGCCAGACTGGCTTGCAAAGTCTCCTTAAGGAGAATAGTGTTCCCCCGTGGAATTTTAGGGGCATTGCAGCTATAAGTCCCCTTACCTGGCAGCCAGACTGGCTTGCAAAGTCTCCTTAAGGAGAATAGTGTTCCCCCGTGGTCCCCACATAGCTTTCTCATGAGCCAGATCAGACACCCCCATACTTTGCACTGACGAGGGGCAAGCACCCCGAAACACCGTGTCTGCAAATTGGGATTCTGATCTGGCTTATATATCCTGAGTCATATTGCAAAGGATTGTCGAAAATCCACTTGTGACTTTTAGGATCGCTACTTCCAATAGGTGGCGCTGTGCTAGAGTTTGTCTCCTTTACTGGAGAGACAATTTGAATATTTCCCAGAGGGGCATTGCAGCTATAAGTCCCCTTACCTGGCAGCCAGACTGGCTTGCAAAGTCTCCTTAAGGAGAATAGTGTTCCCCCGTGGAATTTTAGGGGCATTGCAGCTATAAGTCCCCTTACCTGGCAGCCAGACTGGCTTGCAAAGTCTCCTTAAGGAGAATAGTGTTCCCCCGTGGTCCCCACATAGCTTTCTCATGAGCCAGATCAGACACCCCCATACTTTGCACTGACGAGGGGCAAGCACCCCGAAACACCGTGTCTGCAAATTGGGATTCTGATCTGGCTTATATATCCTGAGTCATATTGCAAAGGATTGTCGAAAATCCACTTGTGACTTTTAGGATCGCTACTTCCAATAGGTGGCGCTGTGCTAGAGTTTGTCTCCTTTACTGGAGAGACAATTTGAATATTTCCCAGAGGGGCATTGCAGCTATAAGTCCCCTTACCTGGCAGCCAGACTGGCTTGCAAAGTCTCCTTAAGGAGAATAGTGTTCCCCCGTGGAATTTTAGGGGCATTGCAGCTATAAGTCCCCTTACCTGGCAGCCAGACTGGCTTGCAAAGTCTCCTTAAGGAGAATAGTGTTCCCCCGTGGTCCCCACATAGCTTTCTCATGAGCCAGATCAGACACCCCCATACTTTGCACTGACGAGGGGCAAGCACCCCGAAACACCGTGTCTGCAAATTGGGATTCTGATCTGGCTTATATATCTTGAGTCATATTGCAAAGGATTGTCGAAAATCCACTTGTGACTTTTAGGATCGCTACTTCCAATAGGTGGCGCTGTGCTAGAGTTTGTCTCCTTTACTGGAGAGACAATTTGAATATTTCCCAGAGGGGCATTGCAGCTATAAGTCCCCTTACCTGGCAGCCAGACTGGCTTGCAAAGTCTCCTTAAGGAGAATAGTGTTCCCCCGTGGAATTTTAGGGGCATTGCAGCTATAAGTCCCCTTACCTGGCAGCCAGACTGGCTTGCAAAGTCTCCTTAAGGAGAATAGTGTTCCCCCGTGGTCCCCACATAGCTTTCTCATGAGCCAGATCAGACACCCCCATACTTTGCACTGACGAGGGGCAAGCACCCCGAAACACCGTGTCTGCAAATTGGGATTCTGATCTGGCTTATATATCCTGAGTCATATTGCAAAGGATTGTCGAAAATCCACTTGTGACTTTTAGGATCGCTACTTCCAATAGGTGGCGCTGTGCTAGAGTTTGTCTCCTTTACTGGAGAGACAATTTGAATATTTCCCAGAGGGGCATTGCAGCTATAAGTCCCCTTACCTGGCAGCCAGACTGGCTTGCAAAGTCTCCTTAAGGAGAATAGTGTTCCCCCGTGGAATTTTAGGGGCATTGCAGCTATAAGTCCCCTTACCTGGCAGCCAGACTGGCTTGCAAAGTCTCCTTAAGGAGAATAGTGTTCCCCCGTGGTCCCCACATAGCTTTCTCATGAGCCAGATCAGACACCCCCATACTTTGCACTGACGAGGGGCAAGCACCCCGAAACACCGTGTCTGCAAATTGGGATTCTGATCTGGCTTATATATCCTGAGTCATATTGCAAAGGATTGTCGAAAATCCACTTGTGACTTTTAGGATCGCTACTTCCAATAGGTGGCGCTGTGCTAGAGTTTGTCTCCTTCACTGGAGAGACAATTTGAATATTTCCCAGAGGGGCATTGCAGCTATAAGTCCCCTTACCTGGCAGCCAGACTGGCTTGCAAAGTCTCCTTAAGGAGAATAGTGTTCCCCCGTGGAATTTTAGGGGCATTGCAGCTATAAGTCCCCTTACCTGGCAGCCAGACTGGCTTGCAAAGTCTCCTTAAGGAGAATAGTGTTCCCCCGTGGTCCCCACATAGCTTTCTCATGAGCCAGATCAGACACCCCCATACTTTGCACTGACGAGGGGCAAGCACCCCGAAACACCGTGTCTGCAAATTGGGATTCTGATCTGGCTTATATATCCTGAGTCATATTGCAAAGGATTGTCGAAAATCCACTTGTGACTTTTAGGATCGCTACTTCCAATAGGTGGCGCTGTGCTAGAGTTTGTCTCCTTTACTGGAGAGACAATTTGAATATTTCCCAGAGGGGCATTGCAGCTATAAGTCCCCTTACCTGGCAGCCAGACTGGCTTGCAAAGTCTCCTTAAGGAGAATAGTGTTCCCCCGTGGAATTTTAGGGGCATTGCAGCTATAAGTCCCCTTACCTGGCAGCCAGACTGGCTTGCAAAGTCTCCTTAAGGAGAATAGTGTTCCCCCGTGGTCCCCACATAGCTTTCTCATGAGCCAGATCAGACACCCCCATACTTTGCACTGACGAGGGGCAAGCACCCCGAAACACCGTGTCTGCAAATTGGGATTCTGATCTGGCTTATATATCCTGAGTCATATTGCAAAGGATTGTCGAAAATCCACTTGTGACTTTTAGGATCGCTACTTCCAATAGGTGGCGCTGTGCTAGAGTTTGTCTCCTTTACTGGAGAGACAATTTGAATATTTCCCAGAGGGGCATTGCAGCTATAAGTCCCCTTACCTGGCAGCCAGACTGGCTTGCAAAGTCTCCTTAAGGAGAATAGTGTTCCCCCGTGGAATTTTAGGGGCATTGCAGCTATAAGTCCCCTTACCTGGCAGCCAGACTGGCTTGCAAAGTCTCCTTAAGGAGAATAGTGTTCCCCCGTGGTCCCCACATAGCTTTCTCATGAGCCAGATCAGACACCCCCATACTTTGCACTGACGAGGGGCAAGCACCCCGAAACACCGTGTCTGCAAATTGGGATTCTGATCTGGCTTATATATCCTGAGTCATATTGCAAAGGATTGTCGAAAATCCACTTGTGACTTTTAGGATCGCTACTTCCAATAGGTGGCGCTGTGCTAGAGTTTGTCTCCTTTACTGGAGAGACAATTTGAATATTTCCCAGAGGGGCATTGCAGCTATAAGTCCCCTTACCTGGCAGCCAGACTGGCTTGCAAAGTCTCCTTAAGGAGAATAGTGTTCCCCCGTGGAATTTTAGGGGCATTGCAGCTATAAGTCCCCTTACCTGGCAGCCAGACTGGCTTGCAAAGTCTCCTTAAGGAGAATAGTGTTCCCCCGTGGTCCCCACATAGCTTTCTCATGAGCCAGATCAGACACCCCCATACTTTGCACTGACGAGGGGCAAGCACCCCGAAACACCGTGTCTGCAAATTGGGATTCTGATCTGGCTTATATATCCTGAGTCATATTGCAAAGGATTGTCGAAAATCCACTTGTGACTTTTAGGATCGCTACTTCCAATAGGTGGCGCTGTGCTAGAGTTTGTCTCCTTTACTGGAGAGACAATTTGAATATTTCCCAGAGGGGCATTGCAGCTATAAGTCCCCTTACCTGGCAGCCAGACTGGCTTGCAAAGTCTCCTTAAGGAGAATAGTGTTCCCCCGTGGAATTTTAGGGGCATTGCAGCTATAAGTCCCCTTACCTGGCAGCCAGACTGGCTTGCAAAGTCTCCTTAAGGAGAATAGTGTTCCCCCGTGGTCCCCACATAGCTTTCTCATGAGCCAGATCAGACACCCCCATACTTTGCACTGACGAGGGGCAAGCACCCCGAAACACCGTGTCTGCAAATTGGGATTCTGATCTGGCTTATATATCCTGAGTCATATTGCAAAGGATTGTCGAAAATCCACTTGTGACTTTTAGGATCGCTACTTCCAATAGGTGGCGCTGTGCTAGAGTTTGTCTCCTTTACTGGAGAGACAATTTGAATATTTCCCAGAGGGGCATTGCAGCTATAAGTCCCCTTACCTGGCAGCCAGACTGGCTTGCAAAGTCTCCTTAAGGAGAATAGTGTTCCCCCGTGGAATTTTAGGGGCATTGCAGCTATAAGTCCCCTTACCTGGCAGCCAGACTGGCTTGCAAAGTCTCCTTAAGGAGAATAGTGTTCCCCCGTGGTCCCCACATAGCTTTCTCATGAGCCAGATCAGACACCCCCATACTTTGCACTGACGAGGGGCAAGCACCCCGAAACACCGTGTCTGCAAATTGGGATTCTGATCTGGCTTATATATCCTGAGTCATATTGCAAAGGATTGTCGAAAATCCACTTGTGACTTTTAGGATCGCTACTTCCAATAGGTGGCGCTGTGCTAGAGTTTGTCTCCTTTACTGGAGAGACAATTTGAATATTTCCCAGAGGGGCATTGCAGCTATAAGTCCCCTTACCTGGCAGCCAGACTGGCTTGCAAAGTCTCCTTAAGGAGAATAGTGTTCCCCCGTGGAATTTTAGGGGCATTGCAGCTATAAGTCCCCTTACCTGGCAGCCAGACTGGCTTGCAAAGTCTCCTTAAGGAGAATAGTGTTCCCCCGTGGTCCCCACATAGCTTTCTCATGAGCCAGATCAGACACCCCCATACTTTGCACTGACGAGGGGCAAGCACCCCGAAACACCGTGTCTGCAAATTGGGATTCTGATCTGGCTTATATATCTTGAGTCATATTGCAAAGGATTGTCGAAAATCCACTTGTGACTTTTAGGATCGCTACTTCCAATAGGTGGCGCTGTGCTAGAGTTTGTCTCCTTTACTGGAGAGACAATTTGAATATTTCCCAGAGGGGCATTGCAGCTATAAGTCCCCTTACCTGGCAGCCAGACTGGCTTGCAAAGTCTCCTTAAGGAGAATAGTGTTCCCCCGTGGAATTTTAGGGGCATTGCAGCTATAAGTCCCCTTACCTGGCAGCCAGACTGGCTTGCAAAGTCTCCTTAAGGAGAATAGTGTTCCCCCGTGGTCCCCACATAGCTTTCTCATGAGCCAGATCAGACACCCCCATACTTTGCACTGACGAGGGGCAAGCACCCCGAAACACCGTGTCTGCAAATTGGGATTCTGATCTGGCTTATATATCCTGAGTCATATTGCAAAGGATTGTCGAAAATCCACTTGTGACTTTTAGGATCGCTACTTCCAATAGGTGGCGCTGTGCTAGAGTTTGTCTCCTTTACTGGAGAGACAATTTGAATATTTCCCAGAGGGGCATTGCAGCTATAAGTCCCCTTACCTGGCAGCCAGACTGGCTTGCAAAGTCTCCTTAAGGAGAATAGTGTTCCCCCGTGGAATTTTAGGGGCATTGCAGCTATAAGTCCCCTTACCTGGCAGCCAGACTGGCTTGCAAAGTCTCCTTAAGGAGAATAGTGTTCCCCCGTGGTCCCCACATAGCTTTCTCATGAGCCAGATCAGACACCCCCATACTTTGCACTGACGAGGGGCAAGCACCCCGAAACACCGTGTCTGCAAATTGGGATTCTGATCTGGCTTATATATCCTGAGTCATATTGCAAAGGATTGTCGAAAATCCACTTGTGACTTTTAGGATCGCTACTTCCAATAGGTGGCGCTGTGCTAGAGTTTGTCTCCTTTACTGGAGAGACAATTTGAATATTTCCCAGAGGGGCATTGCAGCTATAAGTCCCCTTACCTGGCAGCCAGACTGGCTTGCAAAGTCTCCTTAAGGAGAATAGTGTTCCCCCGTGGAATTTTAGGGGCATTGCAGCTATAAGTCCCCTTACCTGGCAGCCAGACTGGCTTGCAAAGTCTCCTTAAGGAGAATAGTGTTCCCCCGTGGTC
Organism: Anomaloglossus baeobatrachus; assembly: GCF_048569485.1. Taxonomy (NCBI): domain Eukaryota; kingdom Metazoa; phylum Chordata; class Amphibia; order Anura; family Aromobatidae; genus Anomaloglossus; species Anomaloglossus baeobatrachus. The sequence goes on along the minus strand of NC_134363.1, from coordinate 194,751,574 downwards.
CCCACATAGCTTTCTCATGAGCCAGATCAGACACCCCCATACTTTGCACTGACGAGGGGCAAGCACCCCGAAACACCGTGTCTGCAAATTGGGATTCTGATCTGGCTTATATATCCTGAGTCATATTGCAAAGGATTGTCGAAAATCCACTTGTGACTTTTAGGATCGCTACTTCCAATAGGTGGCGCTGTGCTAGAGTTTGTCTCCTTTACTGGAGAGACAATTTGAATATTTCCCAGAGGGGCATTGCAGCTATAAGTCCCCTTACCTGGCAGCCAGACTGGCTTGCAAAGTCTCCTTAAGGAGAATAGTGTTCCCCCGTGGAATTTTAGGGGCATTGCAGCTATAAGTCCCCTTACCTGGCAGCCAGACTGGCTTGCAAAGTCTCCTTAAGGAGAATAGTGTTCCCCCGTGGGGTCACAGCATAATGTTCTAGAATAGTCTGTTTAATATCCGCATACTCACAGTTCCACCGAGGGTCCATAGCTCTATAGGCTTCAGCAGCTCCCCCCTCTAGGAGCCCAACCAGATGCCGGACACGCTCCCTGTCCGGGACTTCCATTAATCGACACTGATGCTCAAAGTCCTGGAAGAAGCCCTCAATGTCGCCTGCAGCCTCATTGAACGGCTTAAAGTCTTTGCGGGACACCCTGGGAAGTTCCCTTATGATGGGTGCTGGGGTTACAGTCTGTCTGGAACCTCTCGCGGCTTCCACAGCGAGCTCCTTATCCAGCAGTGCCATCTCCTCCATCCTGCGCTCCTTCTCTTTAGCTCCACGCATGGCCTCCCTCTTATCTTCTATGGTGGCCTCATCTCCAAGCAGTGCCATCTTTTCCTTGTACCACACAATCCATTGACTTTTTTGGGTATTTACCTCCAGCTCCCGTCTTTCCTCCCTTTGCTGTGAGGATCCTTCCTCCACGTCATTTTGCGAGCAGACTCCTTCTAGCGCCTCAATCAGCTGCTCCTTGGAGAGTCCTTTGAAACGAACTCCTACTTCACGGGCCTTTGATTGCAGGCTCCCCAAAGTCCAGGTCTTGTACTCTGCAGTGCTGGTTCCTGATGTTGAGCCATTGTCCTCCATTCTTTCTGCTCTGATCCCAGCGCTGCCAACCAGTTTACACCCAGTATACATGACAGGAGAAGTGGCACTGTGCAATGTATATATACAGCATAATACAGATACTGAGGATTACACCCAGTATACAGGACAGGAGAAGTGGTACTGTGCAGTGTATATATACAGAATAATACAGATACTGAGGATTACACCCAGTATACAGGACAGGAGAAGTGGTACTGTGCAGTGTATATATACAGAATAATACAGATACTGAGGATTACACCCAGTATACAGTACAGGAGAAGTGGTGCTGTGCAGTGTATATATACAGAATAATACAGATACTGAGGATTACACCCAGTATACAAGACAGGAGAAGTGGTACTGTGCAGTATATATATATATATATATATATATATATATACACACAGAATAATACAGATACTAAGGATTACACCCAGTATACAGGACAGGAGAAGTGGTACTGTGCAGTGTATATACAGAATAATACAGATACTGAGGATTACACTCAGTATACAGGAGAAGTGGTACTGTGCAGTGTATACATACAGAATAATACAGATACTGAGGAGTACACCCAGTATACAGGACAGAAGTGGTACTGTGCAATATTATATAGATATATATATATATAGATAGATAGAGAGATAGATAGAGATATATATATATATATAGAGGTAGCGTGGTCGGCTGCGCAGCAGAAGACACGGGATCCAGGCACCAAGGGTCACAGCACACGGTTTAATATCCAAACAAAAGTCCACACAGTACACATGTGCCTCTCCGGCAGAGAACTCAGGGAATTGTGTGCACTCCCTCACACCCGGCACACCCGCCCTTGTTCCTGTTTCCTTTTAACCCTTCCTTCAGCCTGTAGGGAAACAGCATTAACCCTGGAGTGGAGTTGCTTTCTATACATGGAGGGAGCACAACCGGGGCGAGACATACCGGCCGTCATAGATAACCCCGGTCACAGTCTCACATACCCCCCCCCCTCAGTTCAAGCGTGCGGGGTTGAACTCCCGCCATCAAACACGGGCCGCGGGACAAGGCATCGGCGTTGCCCTGCAACCTACCGGCCCGGTGTTCAACCGTAAACCGGAAGTTCTGCAGAGAAAGGAACCACCGGGTAACCCGGGCATTCCGTTCCTTGGCGGACCTCATCCAGACCAGCGGAGAGTGATCAGTCACCAAGCGAAACTGCCGTCCCAGCAGGTAATAGCGTAGGGACTCCAAGGCCCACTTGATCGCCAGGCACTCCTTCTCCACTACGCTATAATTCCGCTCGGGAGGGGTGAGCTTCCTACTTAAGAAGGTGACGGGGTGTTCCTCCCCCTGAACCACCTGAGACAGCACTGCCCCCAGGCCGACCTCAGAGGCATCAGTCTGTACTATGAACTCCTTCCGGAAATCTGGGTTGACAAGAACGGGCTGTCCGCACAGGACCCCCTTCAAGGCCCGGAAGGAGTCCTCGGCCTGCGGAGTCCAGCGCACCATGACGGACTTCTTGCCTTTGAGAAGGTCCATGAAGGGGGCTGACAGTCCCGCAAAATCTTTTACAAACCTCCTGTAGTACCCCACGATACCCAGGAAGGCCCTAACCTGCTTCGTGGTCAGGGGTCTAGGCCACTTCTGGATCGCCTCAACCTTGTTAATTTGGGGCTTAATCACTCCTTGGCCTATTACGTAGCCCAAGTAGCGGGCTTCCGTGAGTCCCAACGCACATTTCTTGGGATTAGCTTGTCAATCCGGCTGTTCGGAGCGCGTCCACCACCGCTTGTACCTGTTCCAAGTGGGACTGCCAATCGGAGCTGTAAATAATAATGTCATCAAGGTACGCTGATGCATACGCCTGGTGGGGTTCCAGCACCAAGTCCATCAACCTCTGGAATGTGGCCGGAGCGCCGTGTAACCCAAAAGGCAAGACAACATAGTGGAAGAGACCCTCCGGCGTAACAAAAGCGGTTTTCTCCTTTGCAGACTCCGTCAGTGGCACCTGCCAGTACCCCTTGGTCAGGTCGAGCGTGGTGAAGTATCGCGCCTGTCCCAGCCTATCAATCAGCTCATCCACCCGGGGCATGGGGTAGAGATCGAACTTGGATATTTCGTTCAATCTCCTAAAGTCATTGCAGAACCTTAAGGAGCCATCGGGTTTTGGTATTAGGACAATCGGACTAGCCCATTCACTCCGGGATTTTTCGATGACCCCTAGTCGTAGCATTGTCTTCACTTCCTCTGATATGGCTTGTCTTCGAGCCTCCGGTACCCGGTATGACTTCAGGCGTACCTTCAGGTGAGGCTCGGTGACAATGTCATGTCGTATCAGACTTGTCCTACCAGGCAGCTCGGAGAAGACCTCGGGGTTCTGCTGAACCAGCCGTCTGGCCTCTCGCCTCTGTTGCTTGGTGAGGGACTCTCCAATCCTTACTTCCGGTTCGTCCTCTCCGAAGGTCGCTGGAGCCGGGTTTGAACGACCCGAAGAGGAGGGAGGTGGGGAAAAAAACAGCCATCAGGCTTTCCCGTTCCTGTCACGGTTTTAATAGGTTGACATGGTATATTTGTTCAGGTTTCCGCCTACCGGGCTGCAATACTTTATAGTTGACCACCCCGACTCTTTCCTTTATCTCGTAGGGGCCTTTCCACTGAGCCAGGAATTTACTCTCCGCCGTGGGGATCAATACCAACACCCGATCCCCGGGTTTAAAGGTCCGCACGGTGGCTTGTCTATTGTAGCGGCCGCTTTGCGCGGCCTGAGCCTCCTGTAAATGCTCCTTCACCATTGGCATGACCGCGCTTATGCATTCCTAAAATGTGTTCAATCACACTTTTATGGGGGGTGGGCTCTTGCTCCCATGTTTCCTTTGCCAGGTCCAACAATCCCCGGGGATGTCGCCCGTATAACAATTCAAAAGGCGAAAACCCCGTGGATGCCTGTGGCACCTCTCGTATGGCAAACATCAAATAGGGAAGCATCATATCCCAGTCTTTCCCGTCTTTGGAGATCACACTTTTGATCATGGTTTTCAGGGTTTTATTGAATCGTTCTACTAACCCATCCGTCTGAGGATGATACACAGACGTGCGCAACTGCTTGATCTGGAGTAGCCGGCATAGCTCTTTGGTCACTTTAGACATGAATGGGGTCCCCTGATCCGTAAGGATCTCCTTGGGTAACCCCACCCGGCAGAACACAGCAAACAACTCCCGAGCTATAAGCTTCGCCGCAGTATGTCTGAGAGGTATCGCCTCGGGATACCGGATGGCATAGTCAACGATCACTCGGATGTGTTGGTGCCCTCGAGCGGACTTTACGAGGGGCCCCACCAGATCCATCCCTATCCGTTCAAAAGGGACTTCTATAATGGGTAACGGTACCAACGGACTGCGAAAGTGGGTCAGGGGTGCGGTAAGCTGAAACTCCGGACAGGTTTCGCAGAACCGTTTTACCTCCCCAAAGACCCCGGGCCAATAGAACCATTGCAATATTCGCTCCTGCGTTTTCTTGACCCCTAGGTGGCCACTCATCAGGTGTTTATGAGCCAAGTCGAGGACCCGCCGGCGATACGGCTGGGGCACCACCAACTGCTCTACCCCCACGCCCCGTATTTCATCTACCCGGTAGAGTAAATCCTGCTTAAGAGTGAAATGGGGGTACCTTACCTGGGCACCGGGCAGCTGTGCCACCCCGTCAACTACTGTCACCCGACTCCGGGCATGTATTAATGTAGGGTCCTGGAGTTGGGCGGTCCCAAACGTATCTGGGGACGCCTCCAACTCCGGGATGGGCTCGACCGTCTCAGCCTCTCCTGCCAATACCTCTAGGGGCGACCTATCGGGTTCACACTCTGTCCCTATCATGGGGACCCCTACGGCAGGCGTCCCGGATTCAGGATTGTAGGGCTCAGGTCCCGGACTGACCAATATCTGAGGGGACTTAGGAGGTCCCTTCCATAAAGTCCAAAAATAGGGCAGATCCCTTCCTAGGATCACGTCATAGTGAAGAGTGTTAATGAGTCCCACCTCATGTTGCACCTGACCGCAAGGTGCTGTGATGGTGACAATCCCCGTGGGATAGTCGCGGCGGTCTCCATGTATGCAAACCACCCCCACGGTACGTCCTGTGGCCTTTACTTTAGCCCTCAAGGTTGATCGCACAAGGGTCACTAAGCTTCCGGAATCCAACAATCCTGTAACCGGACATCCATTCACCTGTATTTGGCACAAGTGGGGCTCAGTCTCTGGGGAGACCAGGTCAGCGGTACACACCACCTGAGCATACATTGAACCCCGCCGGGTAACCCCACAATCCATGGGCTCCGTGGTGAGTGGACACTGGGCTTCCATATGTCCCACCCGCTGGCACCGCCAACATCTAATAGGGAAGGAAACCCCCTTGACGAGTTGTCGTTTAGGGTACAGAACCTTCCGGACCTCAGGGACGGCGGGCGCGGCCTCAGATGGGACGGTAGCGGACTCCTGCACCAGTGTCAGCGGTGGGTCCTTGGCCCTAGGCTTGGAGGGGCCGGACCGACGGGCGGTACGCAAAGTCTCAGTGTCCCGTATCAAGTCCTGCGTAGCCACATGCCGCTCTACCAGGGACACTAATTGGTCCAGGGTACTCGGGTCACCCTGTCCGACCCACCGTTGAATGGTGACGGGTAAAGTGCGCACAAAACGATCAACCACTACCCTTTCCACCATTTGCGCCGGGCTCAGAGTGTCAGGCTGCAACCACTTTTTTACGAGATGCAACAAGTCATAGGCCTGGGAGCGTACGGGTTTGGCTTCCTCATAGAACCACTGATTTACCCGCTGAGCCCGTACATAGGTATTCACCCCCATCCGAGCAAGGATTTCGGCTTTCAGGGTCGCATAGTCAATAGCGTCCTCGGTACAGAGGACCAGGTACGCTTTTTGGGGTTCCCCCGTCAGATAGGGCGACAATACCTCAGCCCACTGGGGGGTCGGCAGCTTTTCCCGCTCGGCCACCCGCTCAAACACCGCCAGGAACGCTTTCACATCATCCCCCGGGGTCATCTTTTGCAACGCTTGTCTCACCGCTTTCCGGACGCTGCCGTCGTCACCCGGTCCCGGGGTTGTTGCTGCCGGTCTGGCACGGATCGACTTGGCCAGGAGAACCATCTGTTCTTGGTGCCTTTGTTCCTGCAATTTCAAAGATTGCTGCTGATGATCCAACGACCGGAGCAGGTGTGCATTGATCTGTTGCTGCTGCTTTAGTATTTCCTCCATGGCGTCGCCGGGTTTGGGCTGTAGTATAGCCACTTGAATCCAGGACATGTGCTACACCTCACCGGGCTGGCATGCCCGCCGATTCTCCACCATATGTGAGGTAGCGTGGTCGGCTGCGCAGCAGAAGACACGGGATCCAGGCACCAAGGGTCACAGCACACGGTTTAATATCCAAACAAAAGTCCACAACAGTACACATGTGCCTCTCCGGCAGAGAACTCAGGGAATTGTGATCACTCCCTCACACCCGGCACACCCGCCCTTGTTCCTGTTTCCTTTTAACCCTTCCTTCAGCCTGTAGGGAAACAGCATTAACCCTGGAGTGGATTTACTTTCTATCATGGAGTGAGCACAACCGGGGCGAGACATACCGGCCGTCATAGATTACCCCGGTCACAGTCTCACAATATATATATATATATATATATATATATATATATATATATATATATATATATATATACACACACAGAATAATACAGATACTGAGGATTACAACCAGTATACAGGACAGGAGAAGTGGTACTGTGCAGTGTATATATACAGAATAATACAGATACTGAGGATTACACCCAGTATACAGGACAGGAGAAGTGGTACTGTGCAGTGTATATATACAGAATAATACAGATACTGAGGATTACACCCAGTATACAGGACAGGGGAAGTGGTACTGTGCAGTGTATATATACAGAATAATACAGATACTGAGGAATACACCCAGTATACAGGACAGGAGAAGTGGTACTGTGCAGTGTATATATACACAGAATAATACAGATACTGAGGATTACACCCAGTATACAGGACAGGGGAAGTGGAACTGTGCAGTATATATATATACAGAATAATACAGATACTGAGGATTACACCCAGTATACAGGACAGGAGAAGTGGCACTGTGCAGTGTATATATACAGAATAATACAGATACTGAGGATTACACCCAGTATACAGGACAGGAGAAGTGGTACTGTGCAGTGTATATATACAGAATAATACAGATACTGAGGATTACACCCAGTATACAGGACAGGAGAAGTGGTACTGTGCAGTGTATATATACAGAATAATACAGGTACTGAGGATTACACCCAGTATACAGGACAGGAGAAGTGGTACTGTGCAGTGTATATATACAGAATAATACAGATACTGAGGATTACACCCAGTATACAGGACAGAAGAAGTGGTACTGTGCAGTGTATATATACAGAATAATACAGATACTGAGGATTACACCCAGTATACAGGACAGGAGAAGTGGTACTGTGCAGTGTATATATACAGAATAATACAGATACTGAGGATTACACCCAGTATACAGGACAGGAGAAGTGGTACTGTGCAAGGTATATATACAGAATAATACACATACCGATGATTACACATAGTATACAGGACAGGAGAAGTGGTACTGTGCAGTGTATATATATACAGAATAATACAGATACTGAGGATTACACCCACTATACAGGACAGGAGAAGTGGTACTGTGCAGTGTATATACAGAATAATACAGATACTGAGGATTACACCCAGTATACAGGACAGGAGAAGTGATACTGTGCAGTGTATATATACAGAATAATACAGGTACTGAGGATTACACCCAGTATACAGGACAGGAGGAGTGGCACTGTGCAGTGTATATATAAAGAATAATACAGATACTGAGGATTACACCCAGTATACAGGACAGGAGAAGTGGTACTGTGCAGTGTATATATACAGAATAATATACTGAGGATCACACCCAATATACAGGACAGGAGAAGTGGTACTGTGCAGTGTATATATACAGAATAATACAGATACTGAGGATTACACCCAGTATACAGGACAGGAGAAGTGGTACTGTGCAGTGTATATATACAGAATAATACAGATACTGAGGATTACACCCAGTATACAGGACAGGAGAAGTGGTACTGTGCAGTGTATATATACATACTGAGGATAACACCCAGTATACAGGACAGGAGAAGTGGTACTGTGCAGTGTATATATACAGAATAATACAGATACTGAGGATTACACCCAGTATACAGGACAGGAGAAGTGGTACTGTGCAGTGTATATATACATACTGAGGATAACACCCAGTATACAGGACAGGGGAAGTGGTACTGTGCAGTGTATATATACAGAATAATACAGATACTGAGGATTACACCCAGTATACAGGACAGAAAAAGTGGTACTGTGCAGTGTATATATACAGAATAATACAGATACTGAGGATTACACCTAGTATACAGGACAGGAGAAGTGGTACTGTGCAGTGTATATATACAGAATAATACAGATACTGAGGATTACACCCAGTATACAGGACAGGACAAGTGGTACTGTGCAGTGTATATATACAGAATAATACAGATACTGAGGATTACACCCAGTATACAGGACAGGAGAAGTGGTACTGTGCAGTGTATATATACAGAATAATACAGATACTGAGGATTACACCCAGTATACAGGACAGGACAAGTGGTACTGTGCAGTGTATATATACAGAATAATACAGATACTGAGGATTACACCCAGTATACAGGACAGGAGACGTGGTACTGTGCAGTGTATATATATACATAATAATACAGATACTGAGGATTACACCCAGTATACAGGACAGGACAAGTGGTACTGTGCAGTGTATATATACAAAATAATACAGGTACTGAGGATTACACCCAGTATACAGGACAGGAGAAGTGGTACTGTGCAGTGTATATATACAGAATAATACAGACACTGAGGATTACACCCAGTATACAGGGCAGGAGAAGTGGTACTGTGCAGTGTATATATACAGAATAATACAGGTACTGAGGATTACACCCAGTATACAGGACAGGAGAAGTGGTACTGTGCAGTGTATATATACAGAGTAATACAGATACTGAGGATTACACCCAGTATACAGGACAGGAGAAGTGGCACTGTGCAGTGTATATATACAGAGTAATACAGATACTGAGGAGTACACCCAGTATACAGGACAGGAGAAGTGGCACTGTGCAGTGTATATATACAGAGTAATACAGATACTGAGGATTACACCCAGTATACAGGACAGGAGAAGTGGTACTGTGCAGTGTATATATACAGAATAATACAGGTACTGAGGATTACACCCAGTATACAGGACAGGAGAAGTGGCACTGTGCAGTGTATATATACAGAATAATACAGATACTGAGGATTACACCCAGTATACAGGACAGGAGAAGTGGTACTGTGCAGTGTATGTATACAGAATAATACAGATACTGAGGATTACACCCAGTATACAGGACAGGAGAAGTGGTACTGTGCAGTGTATATATACAGAATAATACAGATACTGAGGATTACACCCAGTATACAGGACAGGAGAAGTGGTACTGTACAGTGTATATATACAGAATAATACAGATACGGAGGATTACACCCAGTATACAGGACAGGAGAAGTGGTACTGTGCAGTGTATATATACAGAATAATACAGATACTGAGGATTACACCCAGTATACAGGACAGGAGAAGTGGTACTGTGCAGTGTATATATACAGAATAATACAGGTACTGAGGATTACACCCAGTATACAGGACAGGAGAAGTGGTACTGTGCAGTGTATATACAGAATAATACAGATACTGAGGGTTACACCCAGTATACAGGACAGGATAAGTGGTACTGTGCAGTGGATATATACAGAATAATACACATACTGAGGATTACACCCAGTATACAGGACAGGAGAAGTGGTACTGTGCAGTGTATATACAGAATAATACACATACTGAGGATTACACCCAGTATACAGGACAGGAGAAGTGGTACTGTAAAGTGTATATATACAGAATAATACACATACTGAGGATTACACCCAGTATACAGGACAGGAGAAGTGGTACTGTGCAGTGTATATAAAGAATAATACAGATACTGAGGGTTACACCCAGTATACAGGACAGGATAAGTGGTACTGTGCAGTGGATATATACAGAATAATACAGACACTGATGATTACACCCAGTATACAGGACAGGAGAAGTGGTACTGTACAGTGTATATATACAGAATAATACAGACACTGAGGATTACACCCAGTATACAGGACAGGACAAGTGGTACTGTGCAGTGTATATATACAGAATAATACAGATACTGAGGATTACACCCAGTATACAGGACAGGACAAGTGGTACTGTACAGTGTATATATACAGAATAATACAGATAATGAGGATTACACCCAGTATACAGGACAGGAGAAGTGGTACTGTACAGTGTATATATACAGAATAATACAGATAATGAGGATTACACCCAGTATACAGGACAGGAGGAGTGGTACTGTGCAGTGTATATATACAGAATAATACAGATACTGAGGATTACACCCAGTATACAGGACAGGAGAAGTGGTACTGTGCAGTGTATATATACAGAATAATACAGATACTGAGGATTACACCCAGTATACAGGACAGGAGAAGTGGTACTGTGCAGTGTATATATACAGAATAATACAGGTACTGAGGATTACACCCAGTATACAGGACAGGAGAAGTGGTACTGTGCAGTGTATATATACAGAATAATACAGGTACTGAGGATTACACCCAGTATACAGGACAGGAGAAGTGGTACTGTGCAGTGTATATATACAGAATAATACAGATACTGAGGATTACACCCAGTATACAGGACAGGAGAAGAGGCACTGTGCAGTGTATATATACAGAATAATACAGGTACTGAGGATTACACCCAGTATACAGGGCAGGAGAAGTGGTACTGTGCAGTGTATATATACAGAATAATACAGATACTGAGGATTACACCCAGTATACAGGACAGGAGAAGTGGTACTGTGCAGTGTATATATACAGAATAATACAGGTACTGAGGATTACACCCAGTATACAGGACAGGAGAAGTGGTACTGTGCAGTGTATATATACAGAATAATACAGATAATGAGGATTACACCCAGTATACAGGACAGGAGGAGTGGTACTGTACAGTGTATATATACAGAATAATACAGATACTAAGGATTACACCCAGTATACAGGAGAAGTGGTACTGTACAGTGTATATATACAGAATAATACAGATAATGAGGATTACACCCAGTATACAGGACAGGAGGAGTGGTACTGTGCAGTGTATATATACAGAATAATACAGATACTGAGGATTACACCCAGTATACAGGGCAGGACAAGTGGTACTGTGCAGTGTATATATACAGAATAATACAGATGCTGAGGTAATATGTGGCGGGCACACTGACGGGATGACAGGGCTGTAGCACTGAGCATCTCTTGTTTTACCTGCCTGATCCTGCACTTGGTGAACAGTTGAGTGGAGGCCAGGCACACGCACACGCACACTTCCGCCCGCGCGATTCTGTGCTGTAGGTGCCGTAATGTCTATGCGCATTCTTCTAGTCTCCCCTTCATTATTGCCTCCTCCGTGGGGATTTTTTATGGAGAATGCTACAGAGGACGCGGCTCCTATTAGTAATTATTCCCGATGAAATTTCAGTTCTGCTGCAAACTTTTGCCACCAAAGGCATATCAGCAGAACAATGCACACATACACAATAGCAGACATAACAATAATGGATTGTTCGTGGGATGCACAGATTCACCAATCGCACTCCTCCAGGGCATCAGACATCCCATGTTATGCCAGGAAGACAAATGCCGTCCGTGCAGGTGAAAACAGATGTAGGCGGCTTTCACACTTGCGTCGTTTTGCATCAGTTGCAATCTTTTGTGTGACTGATGCAACAGATGTGTTGCAGATACTGCCACAACTGATGCAAATGATGCTGCAAAAAAACGGATCTGTTGCAGCTTTTTTGTTTTCCGGAATTTACTCATCTGAGCATGCTCAGTTGGTAAATGACGGATCCGTCACAGGAATCTGTCCAGTGACGCATTACAACGGATTCCGCTCCTATAGACCTCCATTATAAAAACGAAGGATGCCGACGGAATCCTGCACATTGCGTTCTTTCGACGCTCCGAAAAACGCTACATGCTGCGTCGCTGCCGCCCGGCGGTCAGTCATTCCACGACTGCAACGCAAGACCATCAGTCGCAATCTGTCGCCCATACAAGTCTATAGGGAAAAAAACTGAATCCTGCGAAATATTTCATATCAAGGCGACGGATTGCAACTGATGCAAAACAACGCAAGTGTGAAAGCCACCTAACTGCAAAATGCAGGGTTCACAGTGACCCCGAGCACCAACCAGGTCCCAAAGAAATAAAGGAGGCCGAGGAGAGTTCAAATCAGAGGGTAGAAAAACTAGATGAAATCAGAAGAAAGTGCGCAGTGCACAACACCGACCCATCGAAAAGGAAGACGGCACTGTACAACACCGACCCATCGAAAAGGAAGACGGCACTGTACAACACCGACCCATCCAAAAGGAAGACAGCACTGCACAACACCGACCCATCCAAAAGGAAGACGGCAGTGCACAACACCGACCCATCGAAAAGGAAGACGGCACTGTACAACACCGACCCATCGAAAAGGAAGACGGCACTGTACAACACCGACCCATCGAAAAGGAAGACGGCACTGTACAACACCGACCCATCGAAAAGGAAGACGGCACTGTACAACACCGACCCATCGAAAAGGAAGACGGCACTGTACAACACCGACCCATCGAAAAGGAAGACGGCACTGTACACCACCGACCCATCCAAAAGGAAGACAGCACTGCACAACACCGACCCATCCAAAAGGAAGACGGCAGTGCACAACACCGACCCATCGAAAAGGAAGACGGCACTGTACAACACCGACCCATCGAAAAGGAAGACGGCACTATACAACTCCGGCCCATCCAAAAGGAAGACGGCACTGTACAACACCGGCCCATCCAAAAGGAAGACGGCACTGTACAATACCGGCCCATCCAAAAGGAAGACGGCACTGTACAACACCGGCCCATCCAAAAGGAAGACGGCACTGTACAATGTCGCGGGCGGAGGGGCGCACTCGCCACACTCGGGTCCAGGGCTTCTGCTGCTCGGTGGCTCAAGCGGTGGGCCGGACCCGGGGACTCGAGCAGCGCTCCTCACCAGTGAGTGAAAAAGGGATGGTTTGTTTAGGGAGAGAGTTCGTGACGCCACCCACGGGACGTGGTGATGATGGCACCACCGCTGCTGATGACAGGGATCCCGGGAGAGATGGTAGGGAGCAGCTAGGGTGTTGTCCCCTCCGTGGGCAGGGGTTAGTAATCCCGGGGCCCGGTGGTGTGACGGGGAGGCTGGATGGCTGGGGTGCAGGGTTGCAGGGACAGAGCGGCGCGGTGCCGGACGGCACTGGTGTACTCACTCAGGCAATCAATGACAGAGTCTCTGGTAAACCAAAACGGCCGAATGGACGGGTCCCGCAGCCGGCTGCAGTGTTGTTGTGCTCTCCCTGGACGGCTGATGGTGGCTGTCTTTCCCTGCACCTGTTAGAATGTTCTGACTCCTGTGGTTGCCCATCGGTAGTCCGCTCTCCGGCGTATAGGTGCCGTAGGAGCCCGTTTTGCCCGCAGGCGCTGGCTCTTGGATCTCTAGCCTGTGGCGGTGGCTGTATATCCTCACGGTGTGGACTTTTGCTTTCTGTCCGGTCTTGGTTGTTAGGAAACCCCTGGGGTTCCTGTCACACTCGGATTTGACTGTCGTCGTCGGCTCCAAGCCTAGTCGGGGTCCGATGGCCCTGCCTGTGTGTTTAACTTCACTCCGGTCCCCGATTCGGTACCTGTGGGCCACCGCCCAACCCCGGTCCTACGGTTCTGCAGAGCTCCGTTAACTTGTGCAGACGGACACCACCATCTGCCAACCTTGCTGTCAGTGCCTGGGCTCCTACCCAGACACTTGCAATTTGTGTCCTCTCACTTTCACCTCCTAAACTGAACTACTGCTTTTCCCGCCTCCAGGCCTGTGAACTCCTCGGTGGGTGGGGCCAACCGCCTGGCTCCGCCCCCCCTGGTGTGGACATCAGACCCTGGAGGGAGGCAACAAGGGTTTTTGTCTGACTGTTGTAACTGTCTAGGGTGGGGGGGGGGGTGTGTGGTGTTATGTCTGTGACTACCTGGCTAGTCCAGGACGTCACATACAACACTGGACCATCCAAAAGGAAGATGGCACTGTACAACACCAACCCATCCAAAAGGAAGACGTCACTGCACAACACCGGTCCATCCAAAAGGAAGACATCACTGCACAACACCGGTCCATCCAAAAGGAAGACGGCACTGCACAACACCGGCCCATCCATGTTTGTATTTGGTCCAGATTTTAGACACAGCTGACTGAACAACCAACATCTTTTGCAACATTGCGTGATGATTTACCCTCTTTGAAGAGTTTGATAATAATCTCCTTGGTTTCAATTGACATCTCTCATGTTGGAGCCATGATTCATATCAGTGCACTCGGTGCAGCAGCTCTCCAAGGTGTGATCACTCCTTTTTAGATGCAGACTAATGAGCAGATCTTATTTGATGCAGGTGTTAGTTTTTATTGAAATCCGATCCGTTTTTATTGAAATTTTTCAAAAGAAGAACATATAACATACATACAGAAAAAAGAGAAGAGAGGATTCGCCACTACAGTTTCCATAGGTGGGCCACTGCCCTTGGTACATATATAGCCCTCATAATACACTTACTGACCAATATATACTTTTATTTAGGGTTTGCTAGTTTATCTGCTCGATCTCTTGGTCTCCCAGCCCTTGTGACAGTTTCGTATTTACATGTTGCTATAGTGTTTCATTTTCTGCTTTTGCATAGCTAAGCCCACCGATCTGTATGTTATACCATACTAGAAAGCGGCTAGGTTAGACAGTGTGTCGATAGCAGAATAGAGAGAAAGGAAGGGTGGGGAAAACATTCACAAGGGGGCTAGGGAGGGAGGTAAAAGGGGAGTTATAAGTGCGCTGTCACTGGAACAGATCCCTGAAGGCAGGGGACTCCTTGAACATGATCCACGGCTGCCAGAGTCTGACAAACTTCTCATTTGAGCCCGTAACACAAGATGAGAGTTCCTCCATATAGCACAGATGACATCGCTCCGCCTGCCATTCCCCCATTCCAGGGATCACTGTGGACCTCCAGTGTCTTGGGATGACTGCTCTGGCCGCAATCAAAAAGAACGGCAAAAGGCACTTTTTTTGACGCCCCAATGAGGGAGCTATGTTTTCTCCTGTCATTTGGTTGTAGATTGTAAAAACCTGAATCCAGAAATTGGATATTCTGTTACATCCCCGCCAAATGTGTGATAACGTGCCCCTATCTGAGCCACAGCACCAGCACTCCTCCGGGACCGAGGGGAAGGCTCTATGCAGGTTGGCCGGACATTGGCACCATCTTGCCAATAACTTGTAGCTCTTTTCCTAGGCATTGCATGCTACTGAGATCTTGTGGGAGAACACGTACGCTTTCTGGTTTTCATCATCGGAGAGGATGAAGTCTAATTCCGATTCCCATCTTCTAGGACTAGGATCCCCAGAGTGAAGGTTTCTGTTCATCACATGAGGGAGATCTGGTGTGACAGAGGCGAACCCCGCAAAAATATACGTTCAAGCTGGGTGGACGTGCCTAGAGAGGGGGGCCGCCCCCCTTTCAGACAGGATTTCACAAAAGGAGCGAGGTTGGATATATTCGAGCCACCTCAATCGTCTCCCGGGAATGCAGACTGTAGGTCTACAAAAGAGGGCAAGTCGTTGCCCTGTAGGATCTGCCCCAATCTGATGTCTGATCTCCTTTGCCATCCAAGAAATCTCTCCGCCGTATACCCTGAGGGGCAGTTCATCATTTTTGCCAGGGGTTGTAGAATCATTTTGGGGTACAGGACACCACAGCCACGGAGAGTTCCTGAAACAGAACATGGGAGCCAGAAGAAAGATTCAGAGAATATTAGTTCAGAAGGGGCTACCATGAGCCCATGTGGTTCTGGCGGTTCAGGAACACCCCATAGCTTGTAGTTGTGGGTGATTATTTTGCGCGGCCTCTGCATGGCATTGTTGCATGTATTAATGTTGTGACCCGGTATTGGTGACTATGCCCTCGTTCTTCCTGTGGCATTTGCAGCACGCAGCCCCCGTGTGTTGCCCGGATCGCCGGCCTCCTGTGTACCATACCTGGCTCTCTTATATTTTGGCAGGTCTTTGTTCTTCTGTCCTCTGTAGTTTTGTTGTGTGATCTTGGTATATCAGGGTTTGGCATTAGCCATTTATGGTTCCAGATTGCCGAATCTTCCTCCTGCTGGTATTATTGGGCTTCTGATCACTTGTGGTCCATGTGCGGATGTCTTGGACCATGTTGGGGGCAGATATTTTACTTTCTATGACACTTTATTGTATTCTATGGTAATCCCATTCTGTTTTTGTACTTTTTGTTGGCTGATGTGTCATTAGCTTTTTCCTGTGGATTATTCTGTCTTTACTCACCGGCACGGAGTGACTCGCTGCCTGTATCATCGATTGTATGTACGGCACATTGTATATAAGGAGCCGGGGACTCCACTGACGACTCCAGGACCTGGCATCACATTCTGCAGAACATGGACCCAAGCCCAGTGATGCTGGGGAAGCGCTGCTGCCCCCGGACCCCGGACATTCCTACACAATCTCACAGTCTTCCCACAAAATAGTAACATGACAATAACTGGTTATTCTTGGAGGAGATGAACAGATGTCTGACCCCGGAGGAGGAGTTCATGAGGAGTGGAGCCTGATCACAGAACAAGAGCGCAGCTCCGGGGAAGAGAGAACAGTCCTGGCACATACTGATAGCAAAACACCTCCCCTGATAACTGGACGGAGGATCTAACATGGAGGAAACAGTGTCTCCGACATCAGGCACCAGCAGAATAGTGAGTGCAGTGTGGCGCCCCTGAGGCTTCCGTCGCCACAGAGATATTGCCCCTCAGCCAGAGGTGTGGTATCCCATTCCGGGTAAGAATGGGGTCATCTTCCGGTTCACAGATCAAACTTCCACACACCAATTGGTAGGCATACACAGGGTCAGGGATAGTGGCAGTAACCCCCATAGATGTTTAGCTCATGGGGCCGTAAGTCCCATTCATTGGTCCCAATGGTGTGGGTGGGGCCTAGCCAGGGTGTGTGTGGGAGGAGTCAGAAAGAGTGAGTAGAAAAAGGGAACTAGGAAGTTCAAGTTTAGTCAGTCTGTCATAGTGATGGGCAGTCCGGCTCTTTTTGGTGATCCGGTTCCCATGGCTCCACTCACCAAAAAGAGCCGGATCTTTCAGCTTGTTCTCGACTCCTTATTAAATATGTGTTCACATATTTAAGATTATAGTAACGCCGCCAAAGCCCCGCCCATCCGTGGCTAAACCCCACCCACTTACAAGGGGCCAATTAGATTGCTGACTAGGCGGACTTTAGCCGCGGTTGGGCGGGGTTTTGACGGCGAAAAGAGACGTTTAGATATTTTATTGGCTCACACTGGTGATCCGGTTCCTGTCAGTCACAGCAGGGAGCCGGATCTTTGTGTCGGATCAATCGCGACCGACACATCACTAGTCTGTCAGGCAGTGAGTGAGAAGGAGTGAGGAGGTGGCTGTCAGGAGAGGACAGCAGATAGAGAAGGCAGAGACAGAAGGAGGTTCCTGGTGGATATCCTGGGGTCTTGCTAGGCCCAGGTGACACACCGAAAGAAGAGATTCCAGGGCAATTGTCCCGTGACCTGTTCCACTAGAAAGATCGGGTGGAGGGATCAGGCTGCAAATCAGGGACGGTCCCTAGACTAAGGGAAGAAAGACATGTCCTTAAAGTGAAACCGAAGGCCTGGCAGATCGTTGCAGGCGCCTAGGGCCACTACCCGCCACAGATCCCCGGTGAGGCTATGTGTCCACGTTGCTTTTTACCTGCTTTTTTGCTGCTTTTTCAACTGCATCGTTTAATGCCAAAATGGATGTGTTCTGCTTTTCAAGCAAAGTCTATGGGAATTTGGTTTTCTTGTCCCCACTATGCAGTTCAAACTGCAGCCTTTTTCTGGCAGAAATTTGGGCAAAAACTCAGCTTTGCAGTTCAAAACGCAAATGGCAAAAACAATTGACATGTCAATTGTTTTTGCCATTTGGGTTTTGCAATGCAAAGCTGAGTTTTTGTCCAAAGTTCTGCAACAAGTTCTGCAACAAGTTCTGCAACCAGTACAATTCTGCTCACCGATATATAAGAAGGACATAGCTGAACTGGAGAGGGTGCAGAGAAGAGTCACCAAGATTATTAGAGGAATGGGGGGGCTGCAATACCAAGACAGGAAAAACGAAGGCTTAGGGGGATCTAATCACAATGTATAAATATATGAGGGGACAGTACAGAGACCTTTCCAAAGATCTCTTTACACCTAGGCCTGCGACTGGAACACGGGGGCATCCGCTACGTCTTGAGGAAAGAAGGTTTAATCATAATCACAGACGAGGATTCTTTACTGTACGAGCAGTGAGACTATGGAGCTCTCTGCCGCATGATGTTGTAATGAGGGATTCACTACTAACATTAAGCAGAGCCTGGACGCCTTTCCTGAAAAATGTAATATTACCAGTTATGTATATTAGATTTTATGACAGGGTGTTGATCCAGGGAACTAGTCTGATTGCCAGAAGTGGAGTCAGGAAGGACATTTTTTCCCCATTGGAACTTGTTTGCCACATTGGGGTTTTTTTTTTGTCTTCCTCTGGATCAACATGTTAGGCTACGGGGTGAACTAGATGGACTTAGAGTCTCCCTTCAACCTTAAAAATTATGATACTATGAACAAAAAGGCTGCAGTTTGAACTGCATAGTGGGCACAAGAAACCCAAATTCCCATAGACTTTGCTTGAAAAGCAGAACACATCCATTTTGGCATTAAACGCTGCAGTTGAAAAAGCAGGTAAAAAGCAACGTGCGGACATAGCCTGAAGGTGAGCAAGATACGACTGAGGTCAGCCACCTTTGTACAGACCCTGTGGTGGAGGCGCAAGACAATCCAAAAACAGTTGAGCGCTGGGAGACAGCCAGAGAAAGGACACAGAGAGGTGAACCGGGACTGACCCTTGACCTATTTGGGATCGGCGGAGGTCCCTGACAGTGGATCCTGGCACTCCGTGGGTAACCGATCTACTGCAGTACTGAGACTGAACAGTGAGTAAACATCTGAACTGCAAGCCCTGTGTCATCTGCTTTATCCTGCACCTCGTTAACAGACACCATAGACTTTACCAAGCACCAAAGGTTGCCCCGGGGTACCCGCTCTACCTGTGGAGAGCAAGAAACACCTCCGCTGCCATAACACCAGCCCGGAAGCCCCTTCCAGCAGCTGCGGCTCCATAGCTGCAAATTACCACAGGTGGCGTCACGAATATTCATATAAACACTATCATCACCTCCCCAATACCGCCACATTTTGAATTGACTCCGCCAAGGTCACGGAATCGGGAACCGCCACCGCTGACTACCCCGGACTAGTCCGGCCTGACACTGAGTCACCTAAGGCCCTGTGGTGGGCGAGTCAGCAGCTCTGGAGTATAATACAGCAGGTAACTCAGGATCAGTAATGTATGTACACAGTGACTGCACCAGCAGAATAGTGAGTGCAGCTCTGGAGTATAATACAGGAGGTAACTCAGGATCAGTAATGTAATGTATGTACACAGTGACTGCACCAGCAGAATAGTGAGTGCAGCTCTGGAGTATAATATAGGAGGTAACTCAGGATCAGTAATGTATGTACACAGTGACTGCACCAGCAGAATAGTGAGTGCAGCTCTGGAGTATAATACAGGAGGTAACTCAGGATCAGTAATGTATGTACACAGTGACTGCACCAGCAGAATAGTGAGTGCAGCTCTGGAGTATAATACAGCAGGTAACTCAGGATCAGTAATGTATGTACACAGTGACTGCACCAGCAGAATAGTGAGTGCAGCTCTGGAGTATAATACAGGAGGTCACTCAGGATCAGTAATGTAATGTATGTACACAGTGACTGCACCAGCAGAATAGTGAGTGCAGCTCTGGAGGATAATACAGGAGGTAACTCAGGATCAGTAATGTATATACACAGTGACTGCTCCAGCAGAATAGTGAGTGCAGCTCTGAAGTATAATACAGGAGGTAACTCAGGATCAGTAATGTATATACACAGTGACTGCTCCAGCAGAATAGTGAGTGCAGCTCTGAAGTATAATACAGGAGGTAACTCAGGATCAGTAATGTATATACACACACAGTGACTGCACCAGCAGAATAGTGAGTGCAGCTCTGAAGTATAATACAGGAGGTAACTCAGGATCAGTAATGTATATACACAGTGACTGCTCCAGCAGAATAGTGAGTGCAGCTCTGAAGTATAATACAGGAGGTAACTCAGGATCAGTAATGTATATACACAGTGACTGCACCAGCAGAATAGTGAGTGCAGCTCTGAAGTATAATACAGGAGGTAACTCAGGATCAGTAATGTATATACACAGTGACTGCACCAGCAGAATAGTGAGTGCAGCTCTGGAGTATAATACAGAGTAATGTAATGTATGTACACAGTGACTGCACCAGCAGAATAGTGAGTGCAGCTCTGGAGTATAATACAGGAGGTCACTCAGGATCAGCACAGAATAAGTAATGTCCAGTTGGGCATCGATAACTTTGCGATCTTGAGGAGGTCAGTCAGGGGTGCGGTTATCATGGTGAAATTTGGAATAAATTTCCGATAGTATCACACAACTGTCACGATGTGACTGGAGGATAGCAAGGGACAGGGGACTCCTATTCTATCCCTCACAATAGGGACCCTAGGCTATCCCTAACCTCAGGGTTACTCCTATTGGTGGAGATGTCTGAGTCTTGTTCCTGGCTGTTGCTGGATCTGCTGAATCAGTAGCCTGTTGGTCTCCTGCTGTACCAGCTGCTGCAGAATTAATTGCTTGCCCATCATACTACTTTGTCCGTTCATGCTTCCACACTTATGGCCGCCTTCCCCCCGGACATTACAGCAGTTACACGTGTTCTCCGGGAATCTTGCCCGCACTCCGAGCACTAGTTGTGGCAGCCCGGCTCACGCCGCTGCTTCACGAGGTCGACAGAGGAATGACCTTCATTTACATCTTCAGCGGGTCCATTAAACGCTTCATAACCAGAACAGAATATAGTAAATATATACAGACTTTCCAGCATAAAGAAACATAACCTCACTCACACCGGTCCGTATAACTGCGGGGTCCGCCCGCTCAGGGTGAGCACAGCTCTGGAGGTCTGCTACCTCCAAACACAGATTGAATCCACAGCCCTTCATTTTACCTCCTGGACCACACCCTAGGGTAGAGATATGCGATGAGCGTCACACCCATCTCTGGCTGTTCAGAAAACCCCTGGCCCTTTTCATGGCTGATTAACCCTCTCAGCACATAACATGGTGGAGTCTACATCTGGGTTTCACATCACCGAAGCTCTCAGCCTTGGTGACACATATCTCCCCCCAGGATGTTACCAGTGGCCGTCTGACAGTACTCGGTGACTAAGAAGTGAATTATAAATGACGAAAAATGATAAGGACCTAAAATCATCATTACATCTGCTAGATTGTAGGACAGGGACTGGACAAGTCCTGATTATTACCAGCGGCATCATGCAGCGGCTTCCCTGTACCATCTCTGGAGTATGGAGATCTCAGAGACGCACACTGTCTGGAGAATAAGCGGCTGTCTGTAAGGAAATGTATAGGAAGAGAGGAAATGAGCTGACTTGTGCTCACTCCTCAGCGCCAGGACTTATCTGGAAAGGAGGGCAAACAAGCACAAGGGAAAGGTAACCATGAACTTCAAGAACCCTGAGAATCCTCCAAATATGACATCCAGTGCGAGGCAGGGACCGGGCGCCTCCAGTGCAAGACAGGGATCGGGCGTTCCCAGTGCGAGGCAGGGACCGGGTGTCCCCAGTACGAGGCAGGGATGGGGCGCCCCAAGTACGAGGCAGGGACCGGGCGCCTCCAGTGCAAGACAGGGATCGGGCGTTCCCAGTGCGAGGCAGGGACCGGGTGTCCCCAGTACGAGGCAGGGACCGGGTGTCCCCAGTACGAGGCAGGGATGGGGCGCCCCAAGTACGAGGCAGGGACCGGGCGCCTCTAGTTCGAGGCAGGGAACGGGTGTCCCCAGTACGAGGCAGGGACCGGGCGCCTCCAGTGCAAGACAGGGATCGGGCGTTCCCAGTGCGAGGCAGGGACCGGGTGTCCCCAGTACGAGGCAGGGATGGGGCGCCCCAAGTACGAGGCAGGGACCGGGCGCCTCTAGTTCGAGGCAGGGATCGGGCGTTCCCAGTGCGAGGCAGGGACCGGGTGTCCCCAGTACGAGGCAGGGATGGGGCGCCCCAAGTACGAGGCAGGGACCGGGCGCCTCTAGTTCGAGGCAGGGAACGGGTGTCCCCAGTACGAGGCAGGGACCGGGTGTCCCCAGTGCAAAGCAGGGAACGAGCGCCTCCAGTGCGAAGCAGGGACCGGGCGCCTCCAGTGCGAAGCAGGGACCGGGCGCCTCCAGTGCAAGACAGGGATCGGGCGTTCCCAGTGCGAGGCAGGGACCGGGTGTCCCCAGTACGAGGCAGGGATGGGGCGCCCCAAGTATGAGGCAGGGACCGGGCGCCTCCAGTGCGAGGCAGGGACCGGGTGTCCCCAGTACGAGGCAGGGACCGGGTGTCCCCAGTGCAAAGCAGGGAACGGGCGCCTCCAGTGCGAGGCAGGGACCGGGCGCCTCTAGTGCAAGGCAGGGACCGGGCGTCTCCAGTGCGATGCAGAGACCGGGCGTCTCCAGTGCGAGGCAGGGACCGGGCATCTCCAGTGCGAGGCAGGGACCGGGCGCCTCCAGTGCGAGGCAGGGACCGGGCGCCTCCAGTGCGAGGCAGGGACCGGGCGCCTCCAGTGCGAGGCAGGGACCGGGCGCCTCCAGTGCGAGGCAGGGACCGGGCGCCTCCAGTGCGAGGCAGGGACCGGGCGCCTCTAGTGCGAGGCAGGGAACGGGTGTCCCCAGTACGAGACAGGGACCAGGCGCCCCAAGTATGAGGCAGAGACCGGGCATGTCCAGTGCGAGGCAGGGACCGGGCGTCCCCATTTCTTAAATTATTTACTGCTGAATTCGAGCAGATGTGAGGAACAGTCCGAGACAATGTTATCTATTTAAATGTTACAGACGCTGGAGTGTCGCCTCCATTCCCTCTGTTATGTTTTGTGCCCCTTCCATGTTCTGGGGGATGCCTCACCTCCACCAGGGAACTGCAGCTCAATTCATCTTGAGCCACCTGATTCATGAATACAATATCAAAAAGGAGGTTAAATCTAATGTACAAGAAGTAGGAACCAGGGGACATTAGGGCGATGTAGATTTACAGTTGTGCTCAAAAGTTTACACACCCCGGCAGATTTTTTTATTTCTTTGCCTTTTTTCAGAGAATATGAATGGTAACAAAATCTTTTTCCGCTCATGGTCAGTGTCGGGTGAAGACATTTATTGTCACTACTGTGTTTTCTCTTTATAAATCATAATGACAACCAAAAACATTAAATGACCCTGATGAAAAGTTCACACCCAAGCTCTTAATACCGTGTATTGCCCCCTTTAACATCAATGACAGCTTGAAGTCTTTTGTGGTAGTTGTGGATGAGGCTCTTTATTTTCTCAGATGGTAAAGCTGCCCATTCTTCTTGGTCAGATGGTAAAGCTGCCCATTCTTCTTGGTGCCTCCAGTTCCTGTAAATTCCAGGGCTTTCTTGCATGAACTGCGCTTTTCTTGATTTCTCCCCAGAGCGGTTCAATAATATTGAGGTCAGGAGTCTGCGATGGCCACTCCAGAACCTTCACTTTATTCTGCTGTAGCCAATGACAGGTCGACTTGGCCTTGTGTTTTGGATTGTTGTCATGTTGGAACGTCCAAGTGCATCCCATGCGCAGTTTCCGGACTGAAGAGTGCAAATTTGCCTCCAGTATTTGCTGATAATGTGCTGCATTCATCTTTCCTTTGACCGCGTTTCCTGTGCCTTTGTAGCTCACACATCCCCACATCATCAGCGATCCACCTCCATGCTTTACAGTAGGAATGGTGTTCCTTTCATCATTGGCCTTGTTGACTCCTCTCCAAATGTTACGTTTATGGTTGTGGCCAAACAGTTTGATTTTGGTCTCATCACTCCAAATTCCCTTGTTGCAGAAGTTTGGAGGCTTGTCTCTGGGCTATTTGGAGGCTCGTCTCTGGGCTGTTTAGGGGCTTGTCTCTGCGTTGTTTGGAGGCTCGTCTCTGGGCTGTTTGGAGGCTCGTCTCTGGGCTGTTTGGAAGCTCGTCTCTGGGCTGTTTGGAGGCTCATCTCTGGGCTGTTTGGAGGCTCGTCTCTGGGCTGTTTGGAGGCTCGTCTCTGGGCTGTTTGGAGGCTTGTCTCTGGAATGTTTGGAGGCTTGTCTCTGGGCTGTTTGGGGGCTTGTCTCTCTGCTGTTTGGGGGCTTGTCTCTGGGCTGTTTGGAGGCTTGTCTCTGAGCAGTTTGGGGGCTTGTCTCTGGGCTGTTTGGGGGCTTGTCTCTGGGCTGTTTGGGGGCTTGTCTCTCTGCTGTTTGGGGGCTTGTCTCTGGGCTGTTTGGAGGCTTGTCTCTGAGCAGTTTGGGGGCTTGTCTCTGGGCTGTTTGGGGGCTTGTCTCTGGGCTGTTTGGGGGCTTGTCTGTGTGCAGTTTGGAGGCTTGTCTCTGGGCTGTTTAGGGGCTTGTTTCTGGGCTGTTTGGGGGCTTGTCTCTGGGCTGTTTGGGGGCTTGTCTCTGGGCTGTTTGGGGGCTTGTCTCTGGGCTGTTTGGCGTATTGTAGGAGAGATCCTTTGTGGCATTTGCGCAGTAATGGCTTTCTTCTGGCGACTCGGCCATACAGCCCATCTTTCTTCACGGGCCTCCTTATTGTGCATCTTGAAGCAGCCGCACCGCTGGTTTTCAGTGACTCCTGGATTTCAGCTGATGTTATTTGTGGGTTTTTCTTTGCATCCTGAACAATTTTTCTGGCAGTTGTGGCTGACATTTTTGTTGGTCTACCTGATCGTGGTTTGGTTTTTACAGAGCCTCTGATTTTCCATTTGTTAATCACAGTTTTAACACTGCTGACTGGCATTATAAATTCCTTGGATATCTTTTTGTATCCCTGTCCTGTTTTATACAGTTCAACTATCTTTTCTCATGGAGATTCTTTTGCTTTCCCCATGACTTGTGAAATGTCAGTGGCTGGATGAAAGATGCAAGAATCTGTCTGGATCCCAGAAAATCACTCAGCTTTTATGCACACACTGATTACAAGCAAACGGGTCACAGGTGAGGATGTCACCTTTATTTGTGTCACCGTCTGTGCATGTTATCAGCCAAAATCACCAAGGTGTGTAAACTTTTCATCAGGGTCATTTGGATGTTTTGGTTGTCATTATGATTTAATAAGAGAAAATACAGTAGATGACAATAAATGGCTTCACCCGACCAATGAACATGAGTGGAAAAAAAGATTCTGTGTTATCATTCATATTCTCTGAAAAAAAGGCCAAGAAAGCTAAAAATCTGCTTGGGTGTGTAAATTTCTGTGCACAACTGTATATGCCACCACTCAGAGATTGTAGACACCAGGCAAATCGGTGGTGTTAGTGTTCAGGGGTCAGGTACCCAGGTGGAAAGTCCAGGTAATTCAGACAAGGCATACTAAAAAAAATTAAGTGAAACACAAGAGCAAGTCTTGGGGCTCAATAATCGGAAGTGTTTTTGATTTTAATTTCTGGACAGATGCAGGCAGGGTTTGGATGACATGCGCAATGCTCGTCGCTGGTGATCCTTGCTGCGGTACTACTTGTGGTATTGATATCCCTGATCTGTGCGGTACCAGTCCTCCCTGGCCTCCAGGATATGGGTACTGGAGTAAAGTTCTCTGTCTCCGCACACTGGTATAGATAACAGCAGTCTCCAGACCTCGCTCACCACTCTGCCTATAGATACAAGCTAAACAGGGCTTCAGCCTCCATGTCATGATCAGAGGCCTCCGTCTGTCAGGACGTCTGACTCATATCTGGGACCATGTCCTGAGCCAACCCAGCTGTCAATGATGCTCCTGCCCTGCCCCAGCCCTGCCCCAGCACGGTTTCTGCCCGTCCTTCCCCAGCCCTGCTCATGCCCTAACCCATCCCTGCTCATGCCCTACCCCAGCCCTGCTCATGCCCTACCCCAGCCCTGCTCCTGTCCTACCCCAGCCCTGCTCATGCCCTACCCCAGCCCTGCTCATGCCCTACCCCAGACCTACTCTGTCCCAGCCCTACCCCAGCTCTGTTCCTGCCCAGCCCTACCGCACCCCTGCTCCTGCACTGTCCCAGCCCTGCTTCTGCCCGTGCCCTACCCCAGCCCTGCTCCGTCTTACCCCAGCCCTGCTCCTCTTCTACCCCAACCCTGGTCTGCTCCACACTCCTGCCCTGTCCCAGCCCTGCCCAACCCCAGCCCTGCTCTAGTCCCTGCCCTAGCCATGCTCCTGCCCCACTCCTGCCTCAGTCCCTGCCGTAGCTCAGCTCCTGCCTCACTCCAGCTCTGCTCCTGCCCCACTCCAGCCCTGCTCTTGCCCTGCCCCAGCCTTGCTCCTTCCCCAGCCCTGCTTTATACCCGAGCATCTGACCTGGCACACAGTATACTAAGCACGGACTGACAGGTGCCATTCCACCTTCTGATTGAGGGCATCTAAAGCCTTGATGTGTCCATTCTCAGCCTTGACAGCAGCTGCCTGGCACTGGCTGCCACCACTCACTTCACTGTTCTCTTCCACACTCAAGCCTCGCTCAGGGTCATTCCTAGAAAATTCTGTCACATTTTATGAAAAACAAACAAGACAAAAAAAAAAACGTTTTTCCTGCATTTTATCAAACGCTGACTTTTCATTTGCTGGAACTTAGCCCAGACTTAAACCTCTGCATGTCTCCACATAGTCATATGAAAAGTTTGGGCACCCCTATTAATGTTAACCTTTTTTCTTTATAACAATTTCGGTTTTTGCTATTTCAGTTTCACATATCTAATAACTGATGGACTGAGTAATATTTCTGGATTGAAATGAGGTTTATTGTACTAACAGAAAATGTGCAATCCGCATTTAAACAAAATTTGACCGGTGCAAAAGTATGGGCACCTCAACATAAAAGTGACATCCTCCTTTTGCAGAAATCACAGCCTCTAGTCGCTTCCTGTAGCTGTTAATGAGTTCCTGGATCCTGGATGAAGGTAGATTTGACCATTCCTGTTTACAAAACAATTCCAGTTCAGGTAAGTTTGATGGTCGCCGAGCATGGACAGCTGCTTCACATCATCCCACAGATGTTCAATGATATTCAGGTCTGGGGACTGGGATGGCCATTCCAGAACATTGTAATTGTTCCTCTGCATGAATGCCTGAGTAGATTTGGAGCGGTGTTTTGGATCATTGTCTTGCTGAAATATCCATCCCCTGCGTAACTTCAACTTCATCACTGATTCTTGCACATTATTGTCAAGAATCTGCTGATACTGAGTTGAATCCATGCGACCCTCAACTTTAACAAGATTCCCGGTGCCGGCATTGGCCACACAGCCCCAAAGCATGATGGAACCTCCACCAAATTTTACTGTGGGTAGCAAGTGCTTTTCTTGGAATGCCGTGTTTTTTTGCCTCCATGCATAACGCCTTCTTGTATGACCAAACAACTCAATCTTTGCTTCATCAGTCCACAGGACCTTCTTCCAAAATGTAACTGGCTTGTCCAAATGTGCTTTTGCATAGCTCAGGCGACTCTGTTTGTGGCGTGCTTGCAGAAACGGCTTCTTTCGCATCACTCTCCCATACAGCTTCTCCTTGTGCAACGTGCGCTGTATTGTTGACCGATGCACATTGACACCATCTGCAGCAAGATGATGCCGCAGGTCTTTGGAGGTGGTCTGTGGATTGTCCTTGACTGTTCTCACCATTCTTCTTCTCTGCCTTTCTGATAGTTTTCTTGGCCACTTCTGGGCTTAACAAGAACTGTACTTGTGTTCTTCCATTTCCTTACTAAGTTACTCACAGTGGAAACTGACAGTTTAAATCTCTGAGACAACTTTTTGTACCTTCCCCTGAACAACTATGTTGAATAATCTTTGTTTTCAGATCATTTGAGAGTTGTTTTGAGGAGCCCATGATGCCACTCTTCATAGGAGATTCAAATAGGAGAACAACTTGCAAGTGGCCATCTTAAATACCTTTTCTCATGATTGGATACACCTGCCTATGAAGGTCAAAGCTCAATGAGGTTACAAAACCAATTTAGTGCTTCAGTAAGTCAGTAAAAAGTAGTTAGGAGTGTTCAAATCAAGAAATTGATAAGGGTGCCCATACTTTTGCACCGGTCAAATTTTGTTTAAATGTGGATTGCACATTTTCTGTTAGTACAATAAACCTCATTTCAAACCAGAAATATTACTCAGTCCATCAGTTATTAGATATATGAAACTGAAATAGCTGCTGCAAAAAGCCAAATTGTTATAAAGAAAAAAGGTTAACATTAATAGGGGTGCCCAAACTTTTTCATGACAGTAAGACTGCACTAATGTCTCCTGCAGATAACGCTCGTTAGGAGGCAGATTCATGATCATCTATTGTGGCTAATTCTCTCTTGAAATGTTCTTTGCACATATTTGCTGTATTGCCCGGGAGTGTGGGGGCACCGACCACCGGTGACCGGCTGCTGTACCAGAGGTGGAAAGTCACATCTACATCCAACTGTGGCAAAACAGAACGACAGCACAGAAGAGCGGTGGGGGACAAGTTGGGGGTCATCTTGCTTGCAAAGCACAGGGACCAAAAAGCTGCCAGATGTAAGAAATGCAACAGGCGAGATGAAGCTGCTCCAGAGCAAACCTTGAGCCGGCCAAGGAAGAGACATTATATGAGGAGAGTTTAAGAGGAGACTGCTGGTTCACGAGTCTATGAAGTGGCCGCACACTGGAGTTTCAATCCAGGAGAATTGCTGCAGTCCCCAACCTGCTACATCCACACCCGGCTGTGCATCCTGGTCACCGATATCAAAGTGCATCCCATCCACTGGCATCACACTGCATCCCATCTCCGGGAATCACACAGCATCCCATCCACGGGTAACACACTACATCCCACCCCCAGATATCACAATGCATCCAGTCCTCGGGTATTACACTGCATCTCATCCCGGTTTATCACCGTGCATGCCATCCTCAGATATTATCTCATCCCCGGGTATCACACTGCATCCCATCCCCAGATATCATCCCGTCCCTGCATGATTACAATGTATCCCATCCCCGGGTATCACACTGCATCCCATCCCCGGGTACCACACTGCATCCCATCCCCGAGTACCACACTGCATCCCAACCCCCGGTACCACCCTGCATCCCATCTCCGGGTATCAGTGCACTCATGCCTGCGCTCACCTGCCTGGTGAAGAGGACGGCCGTGTCCCAGTACTCCGGGTGCTTGTCACTCACTTTGCTCCATTTCCTCTGCCAGGCACAGAAGCTCCTCAGGGTCATGGCGGCATTGCTGGTCACTTTTGGACCCTTCCCATCATCAGTCAGTACCATGAACTTTACCACTGCAATGTTGATGGGGTTCTGGATGCTGGGGTGTCGATATAACCGGGCTGCTGTGGCCATTAACGTAAGAAGATAGTGCTGCAGGTCATCTCCATGGAACTTGAGCATGGATTCATCGGCTACAATTAATGTCTCCACGAATCTGGTGATGGAAGCAAAGCGTCTGGAGCGTTGAGCAGCCCCGGAGCCGGGAACATTGGAGCGGTGAGCAGCCCCGGAGCCAGGAGCATTGGAGCGGTGAGCAGCCCCAAAGCCGGGAGCATTGGAGCGGTGAGCAGCCCCGTAGCCGGGAGCATTGGAGCGGTGAGCAGCCCCGGATCTGGGAGCATTGGAGCGGTGAGCAGCCCTGGAGCCGGGGGCATTGGAGCGGTGAGCAGCCCCGGAGCCGGGAGCATTGGAGCGGTAAGCAGCCCCGGATCTGGGAGCATTGGAGCGGTGAGCAGCCCTGGAGCCGGGGGCATTGGATCGGTGAGCAGCCCCGGAGCCGGGAGCATTCCCAGGGCTTTTTTTGGAGCCCTTGTATCTCTGCAGAGCCTCCATAATGCCCGGATTAAGTGCGGAGCTGACCCCACATCTGGATGTGCCCTCTGATGCCTGGAAAAGTGCTCTTCTTTTCTGCAGCAGGTGCGGCTCCTGCTGACTATGCGGAAAGTGCTCTAAAGTGCCATTTTTCAAAGGGCTGATGAAATACTCCACTCCCTGATAACCAAAGGCCCCCTGGAGACCTCCACAAAGGCTCAGCGCTGCGAAGGAGTCCGCATCAGAATTCACATCTCCGGAGTAGAAGCAATGTCTGAAACTTGGTGACGGCTTGGGGAGCGCTCCAGGAAAATGCATGGAAAAAGCTGGGGCAATAAACTGAGAATCAGGGCTCAAATTCAGATAGAAATCCTCCAGGAAAGCCGAGATCTGGAAAATGACTCCTTTGTCTGTAGTCTGTTCATTGCCTTCCTTGAAATATTGCCTTCCATTTATATCAGGATCCAGTCTTTTAGGGGTGACAAGGACCTCATCCAGAGAAGAACACAAAAAAGTTCTTAGAAAAAGCAAATCCAGAGCCAGCAGCAAAGTGACAGCCACATGTGTGTGCATGGTGCCCGTCACCCATTCACCGGGAGCCCAAAAAGTGGAAATCATCTACTGAAAGGGGAAAGAACAGAGCAGAAATCCACTCATCTCCAGCGACCCAATATAGAAGATGTAATGAGTGACTTGTGCCGGTGTGCCACCGGAGCTGTCCCCTCTACGCTACCTGTCAGCTCACAAGAACAGACCTCTCGGACGGCTTTATATACATCTCTGGCCCATGCTCTTCTGGGAGGGGCTGGGAACACTCATTGGACTCGCTCCACTCATTATAACACACTCTGCCTCCCTCTCCCCATAGCCGGCAGGGTTTAAAGAGCCAGAAAACTACATCATCTGTTAAGGAGCAGCTGTTCTCCCCCCTCTCCATGTTCTCGCACTGGCAGAATTCTCTGCAGTGATCAGACCTGACACTGGAGTCAGAGTTACAGGACATTTCCCAGCAAAGGAATCTGCATTGTGTAAGAGGATGATTGCCGGATGTCTCCCCAGGGCATGAGATAGCAGGGCCAGGGTCACCTCCTCCAGGCCCTGTCTATCTGGAGACTGAAGGTTCACTATGGGCAGGTCTTTCTGGAGACTTTGTGTCCAGAGATGGTAGGTGCAGCATGGGCAACACTGGAGATGGTTAGTCAGGAGCGGGCAGCATTTTCTGGAGATTGAGGTCAGGAGAGGACAGCACTTTCTGGAGATGGTTGGTCAGGAGAGGACAGCACTTTCTGGAGATGGTTGGTCAGGAGAGGACAGCACTTTCTGGAGATTAAGGTCAGGAGAGGACAGCACTTTCTGGAGATGGTTGGTCAGGAGAGGACAGCACTTTCTGGAGATTAAGGTCAGGAGAGGACAGCACTTTCTGGAGATTAAGGTCAGGAGAGGACAGCACTTTCTGGAGATTAAGGTCAGAAGAGGACAGCACTTTCTGGAAATCTTTGGTCAGCAGCAGGCAGCATTCTCTGAAGATGTTTGGTCAGTAGCAGGCAGCATTTTCTGAAGATGTTTGGTCTGTAGCAGGCCGCACTTTCTTGATATGTTTGGTCAGGAGTAGGCAGAACTTTCTGGAGATGGTTGGTTATCAGTGGGCAGAACTTTCTGGAGATGTTTAGCCAGTAGCCGGCAGCACTTTCTGAATATTGTTGGTCAGTAGCCAGCAGCACTTTCTGGAGATGGTTGGTCATGAGTGGGCAGCACTTTGTGAAGATGGTGGGTTAAGAGTAGGCAGCACTTTATGGAGATTAAGGTCAGTAGAAGCGTTCATCTTCCCTGGTATCTTCTTGTAGTCTGCCATCATTGTAATGCTCCATCTTCCCTGGTATCTTCTTGTAGTCTGCCATCATTGCAAGTCTCCATCTTCCCTGGTATCTTCTTTCCATCTCTTTAATGTCCAGATGGAATTGTTCACCTTGCTCTTCACTCACAGCTCCCAAATTTTCAGGAAAGATGTCAAGGTGGGAATGGAGGAAATGCAAGTTCATCTCATCAGGCACCTAAAGCTTGAAATGCTTTCAGCATTCGTCCGACGATTTGTTTGTACTCAGGCTCTTTGTTATTGCCTAAAAATTTCTCTATGACCTCTTTAAATGCAATCCACCCTTCTTTTTGAGGATCTGTCATGGTATTCATAAACTCGTGATCAGCTATAAGCCTTCTAATTCTGGTCCGACGAATACACCTTGCTTCAATTTTGCCTCCAAGAGGCCAGGAAACTTGGTGACCAAGTATTTGAAGCATTCTCCATCTCTTGGAAGTTATTTTATAAATTGCTTCATCAATCCCAATTTTATGTGGGGAGGTGGTAGAAGGACTTTATGGGGAGGTACCAAAGTTTCTTGGAGGACATTTTTTTTTACCAACTGTGAGCACCCTCGACTGCCAATTCTTCTTGGTCCAGTGATTTTGTCTGTCTCGACTGTCCCATAGACACAGAAAACAAGGGTATTTGTTATACCTAGCTTGTTGCCTGAGGAGGATGCACAAGATTGTTAAATCCCCAACCATAGTCTTCATATTTAAGTTTACGAAGAACCAATTCCAAGTTCTCGTTTTCTTGAGGTGTACGAAATGACCTACAGGGATGGAAGCATAACAACCACCGTTGTGGAGTAAAACTGCTTGAAGATTTCTTTTTGAAGAAACTATAAGAAGACTCCATTGCACTGAATCATATTGGATTTTGAACTTACCCATCAAAACTTCGACATTGATACAATAAACCAACTTGTCTTCCTGGGTAAAGTAACGAACAAACTCCTTTTCACGATGTCTGAACCATGAAACAGTCAACTCCTCGCAGCAATAAATTGCGGCTTTTGAGCTTTGATCCAAGTAACTCAGCGGCATCTTTGGGAAGATTCAAGTCTCTTACCAAATCATTCATCTCCTCCTGGGAAAACTATTTTGGTCTTGTATCATCTTCAAAGTCAGAACTGGATTCATCATCTGGTTCAGGTATAATCCACCTTCCTCGGAGCTAGATATCTCTCCCAAGGAAGCAGTATGAAATGGCATGCTTCCATTTTGAATTTTACCCCTTCACATCGCATGAACAAAGGTAACAATCGTCACTATGGTTCTTTTTCTCTCGCCATACTATAGGAATCCCATAATGGAAAGCTTTTCTCTTACCCTTGAGACAATTTCGGAGATTCTCAACACACGGTTTGCACACTTTATGAGGTGCCCAAGCTTTATTTTGATCTCCAAGCTTTAGTCCGAAGTATGCAAACGATACTTTCTCACAAAGTCTGTAATTTTCAGCTGTTGCTCCAACAATGTATACAGTGTGTCCACCCATATCCTGACCACCGCCATTAACTTGAGAACGGCGGCAGCTATAGACATAGAAGTGGTGTCTTGGTATAGTAAAGTAGCCATGCGCTACGCAATTAAACCAACTATAGCGTCACCTGGTAGAAAACAACAGAGTTAGCATTTTTATCTTGAAAACGGAACAAGATAGAGAAAAATAATGAATTAAAAAATTGTAGGGCATCATCAATCCAATACGAATCGACACCTTGCATACAGAAATGCTATAATATGAAACCCATGACCCCCCCCCCCCCCCAAAACATTGAATGCTGGTCACGCATATGGCGCTCATTTAACTTTGATGCTCAAAGTGGCCATTGTCAGATGCAATGCACATCTGGCCTCTGCACAGCATACTGTATCTTGCTGCAGTGCACATCTGGCCTCTGCACAGCATACTGTATCTTGCTGCACGCTGTGTAATATGGCAGGTGACACGTTTGCACACATCTGTGATACGTGGTGGTAGGTCCTGCAATGTTGGGGGAGGGGTCGCTGCTGTTTGATGTGACCTCACAGAAAGAAGTCCAATGGAGTCAGGTCAGGTGAGCGGAGGCCACTCCACACAGCCACCATACCCAATGACTTGAAGCAAGGTCTCCATGAGGTATCGTTTCACGTCCGCAGCCTTGTGAGCTTTACACGTTGTAATCATAGCATTTCTGTATGCAAGCTGTCGATTCGTATTGAATTGATGATGCCCTACAACTTTGTAATTCACTTTTTTCTCTATCTCTTTCCGTTTTCGAGATAAAAATGCTAACTCCGCTATTTTCCACCAGGTGGCGCTATAGGTGATTGCATTGCGTAGCACATGGCTACTTTACTATACCTAGACACCACTTCTATGCCTATAGCTGCCGCCGTTCTCAAGTTAATGGCGGTGGACAGGATATGGGTGGACACCCTGTATTCACCACTAATGTAACAGAAACTGTCAAGTGACTTAATTCACTTCCGCTGAGCCACAATGCCAATTTTGGGAAACAAGGTTGAATAATGACGAGCAAACAAACTGAGATAACAAAAAGTGTAAACAGGTGAGAACCAAGAGAAAATAAGCCCGGGTATGTCCAAGCCGGCGCGTCCAGCTTGCAACATGCTGATGCTAGGTTTCATTAGCTCACTCTGAAAGCTCTTTCCATTGAAAGTTATATTTTTTTTGCATTGTATATCTTGAATGCACTGATGTGAATTATTAGTAATTTTGACTTTAAATTTGGTTAAAAACCCTAAGATCAAAAAAAAAATACCAAAAATTTTGAAAAATGTACTAAACTTGAAAAGAAATTTGCATTTTGTGGCAAATCCTAATGTTCAGTATTTTTTTTTCAATATTTTTTTCGTTTTCAGCACACTAAAATACATGGAATTTAGATGAAAATAATCAAACAGCTTTTTAGTCGCGCACCTTTGTTATCAAAGGCTGATCAAAAGTGTCAAAAAAGTCAATACTAGTTAAGTCACATAATATATTATAGTTGTAGAACTTTTCTTCACACTAATCAACTGACTGTAGAGAAAAGGAAGTTGTGTGTACGAGGGTAACACTATGTATGGCCATTCTAAAGCTAATATTCTGCATTTTTACACGTTTTTCCCTCTGCAGGCTCCATCTCCAAGTTGTAGTGGTCTCTGAGCTCTGAGGTAGTGGATGGTGACCAGCTGCGATGATATCTTCCATACACAGCTCACACAGAAATGAGGGATTGCTGCTCTACCGCCTGCCTAATTCATATTCAAAAGCAGCAGCATAAATAACATTATACTATAGTGAAGATGTAAATACATTTCTGGACAGAATCAGCATCACGGTGGAGTTATACAGAAGTACTGAGCAGTATGGCTGTGACTCCAGCACTGAGGTGAGAGATCACTATGTAGAAGCAGCATCATGGTGGAATTCTACAGAAGTACTGAGCAGTATGGCTGTGACTCCAGCACTGAGGTGAGAGATCACTATGTAGAAGCAGCATCATGGTGGAATTCTACAGAAGTACTGAGCAGTATGGCTGTGACTCCAGCACTGAGGTGAGAGAACACTATGTAGAAGCAGCATCATGGTGGAATTATACAGAAGTACTGAGCAGTATGGCTGTGACTCCTGCACTGAGGTGAGAGATCACTATGTAGAAGCAGCATCATGGTGGAATTATACAGAAGTACTGAGCAGTATGGCTGTGACTCCTGCACTGAGGTGAGAGATCACTATGTAGAAGCAGCATCATGGTGGAGTTATACAGAAGTACTGAGCAGTATGGCTGTGACTCCAGCACTGAGGTGAGAGATCACTATGTAGAAGCAGCATCATGGTGGAATTATACAGAAGTACTGAGCAGTATGGCTGTGACTCCTGCACTGAGGTGAGAGATCACTATGTAGAAGCAGCATCATGGTGGAGTTATACAGAAGTACTGAGCAGTATGGCTGTGACTCCTGCACTGAGGTGAGAGATCACTATGTAGAAGCAGCATCATGGTGGAATTATACAGAAGTACTGAGCAGTATGGCTGTGACTCCAGCACTGAGGTGAGAGATCACTATGTAGAAGCAGCATCATGGTGGAATTATACAGAAGTACTGAGCAGTATGGCTGTGACTCCTGCACTGAGGTGAGAGATCACTATGTAGAAGCAGCATCATGGTGGAGTTATACAGAAGTACTGAGCAGTATGGCTGTGACTCCAGCACTGAGGTGAGAGATCACTATGTAGAAGCAGCATCATGGTGGAATTATACAGAAGTACTGAGCAGTATGGCTGTGACTCCTGCACTGAGGTGAGAGATCACTATGTAGAAGCAGCATCATGGTGGAATTATACAGAAGTACTGAGCAGTATGGCTGTGACTCCTGCACTGAGGTGAGAGAACACTATGTAGAAGCAGCATCATGGTGGAGTTATACAGAAGTACTGAGCAGTATGGCTGTGACTCCAGCACTGAGGTGAGAGATCACTATGTAGAAGCAGCATCATGGTGGAATTATACAGAAGTACTGAGCAGTATGGCTGTGACTCCTGCACTGAGGTGAGAGATCACTATGTAGAAGCAGCATCATGGTGGAGTTATACAGAAGTACTGAGCAGTATGGCTGTGACTCCAGCACTGAGGTGAGAGATCACTATGTAGAAGCAGCATCATGGTGGAATTCTACAGAAGTACTGAGCAGTATGGCTGTGACTCCTGCACTGAGGTGAGAGAACACTATGTAGAAGCAGCATCATGGTGGAATTATACAGAAGTACTGAGCAGTATGGCTGTGACTCCAGCACTGAGGTGAGAGAACACTATGTAGAAGCAGCATCATGGTGGAGTTATACAGAAGTACTGAGCAGTATGGCTGTGACTCCTGCACTGAGGTGAGAGATCACTATGTAGAAGCAGCATCATGGTGGGATTATACAGAAGTACTGAGCAGTATGGCTGTGACTCCTGCACTGAGGTGAGAGATCACTATGTAGAAGCAGCATCATGGTGGAATTCTACAGAAGTACTGAGCAGTATGGCTGTGACTCCAGCACTGAGGTGAGAGATCACTATGTAGAAGCAGCATCATGGTGGAATTATACAGAAGTACTGAGCAGTATGGCTGTGACTCCAGCACTGAGGTGAGAGATCACTATGTAGAAGCAGCATCATGGTGGAATTCTACAGAAGTACTGAGCAGTATGGCTGTGACTCCAGCACTGAGGTGAGAGATCACTATGTAGAAGCAGCATCATGGTGGAATTCTACAGAAGTACTGAGCAGTATGGCTGTGACTCCAGCACTGAGGTGAGAGATCACTATGTAGAAGCAGCATCATGGTGGAGTTATACAGAAGTACTGAGCAGTATGGCTGTGACTCCAGCACTGAGGTGAGAGAACACAATGTAGAAGCAGCATCATGGTGGAATTCTACAGAAGTACTGAGCAGTATGGCTGTGTAAGTGGAGAAAAAAATCTTTAAAATAAAATTAAATTATTTTAATAACGGGAATAAAAATAACTTTGATTGATGGCTGGTGGTTCCCCGGATTCAGTATTGAATATCTGCGATCATAGAGCCCTGTGAGGAGCACATACGATGGGATTATTCACAGAGACTTGTGCGGTATATTGGTAGAAATAGAGAAAGGAGATTTCTCTTACAAGACATATTGCATTCGCCTGAACTTTTGATTTATGGAGTTTGTTGAAAAACAATGGCGATCATCTCATTCCTCTCATTCACTTTTCTAATCCAGAGGCTGTCATCAGCCCTGATCTAATTCCTCTAACAGCTGCGGGTTTGTTACAGTTTTATCTAGTGTACACAATCCCCTCTAGACTCCAGACTGATAAATTAGGAGAGCAGAGATTTGTGTTGCCGATGATTCCCCCCTCAGACACCACAAGATTATTAATATCTAACCATCTGCACAAAAACGCACTTGGGACTAAATTTACAGCTGCCAGAGAGGGAAGGAGACTTGGAATACACTGGTGGTTATACTTACAGCTGCCAGGAGGGGAAGGAAACTGACTGGGAACGATACAGTATACAGTCATATGAAAAGGTTTGGGCACCCCTATTAATGTTACCCTTTTTTCTTTATAACAATTTGGGTTTTTGCTATTTCAGTGTCATATATCTAATAACTGATGGACTGAGTAATATTTCTGGATTGAAATGAGGTTTATTGTACTAACAGAAAATGTGCAATCCGCATTTAAACTAAATTTGACCGGTGCAAAAGTATGGGCACCTCAACATAAAAGTGACATTAATATTTTGTAGATCCTCCTTTTGCAGAAATCACAGCCTCTAGTCGCTTCCTGTAGCTTTTAATGAGTTCCTGGATCTGAGATGAAGGTAGATTTGACCATTCCTGTTTACAAAATAATTCCAGTTCAGTTAAGTTTGATGGTCGCAGAGCATGGACAGCTGCTTCACATCATCTCACAGATTTTTAATGATATTCAGGTCTGGGGACTGGGATGGCCATTCCAGAACATTGTAATTGTTCCTCTGCATGAATGCCTGAGTAGATTTGGAGCGGTGTTTTGGATCATTGTCTTGATGAAATATCCATCCCCTGCGTAACTTCAACTTTGTCACGGATTCTTGCACAATATTGTCAAGAATCTGCTGATACTGAGTTGAATCCATGCGACCCTCAACTTTAAACAAGATTCCCGGTGTCGGCATTGGCCACACAGCCCCAAAGCATGATGGAACCTGCACCAAATTTTACTGTGGGTAGCAAGTGCTTTTCTTGGAATGCAGTGTTTTTTTGCCTCCATGCATAACGCCTTTTTGTATGACCAAACAACTCAATCTTTGTTTCATCAGTCCACGGGACCATCTTCCAAAATGTAACTGGCTTGTCCAAATGTGCTTTTGCATAGCTCAGGCGACTCTGTTTGTGGCGTGCTTGCAGAAACGACTTCTTTCGCATCACTCTCCCATACAGCTTCTCCTTGTGCAACGTGCGCTGTATTGTTGACCGATGCACATTAACACCATCTGCAGCAAGATGATGCTGCAGGTCTTTGGAGGTGGTCTGTGAATTCTCCTTGACTGTTCTCACCACTTCTGGGCTTAACAAGAACTGTACCTGTGTTCTTCCATTTCCTTACTATGTTCCTCACAGTGGAAACTGACAGTTTAAATCTCTGAGACAACTTTTTGTACCTTCCCCTGAACAACTATGTTGAATAATCTTTGTTTTCAGATCATTTGAGAGTTGTTTTGAGGAGCCCATGATGCCACTCTTCATAGGAGATTCAAATAGGAGAACAACTTGCAAGTGGCCACCTTAAATACCTTTTCTCATGATTGGATACACCTGCCTATGAAGTTCAAAGCTCAATGAGGTGACAAAACTAATTTAGTGCTTCAGTAAGTCAGTAAAAAGTAGTTAGGAGTGTTCAAATCAAGAAATTGATAAGGGTGCCCATGTCATGATGTATTTTACCTTCTCACTGTATTTGCTGTAATACTATGTCAGGATGTGATGTCACTTTCCTTTGGTTGTACTTACTGAACACTTTGAAATGTCTTGGGATGTAAGTAACCATACCTTCCCCCCCATCTCCTGTGTCTCTGGGCCCATAATGCAATTATCTCTTGTCCACACAGCCAGGGGAACTTCTCATTGTTTCGTAAGCAGTGGATAACGCCAACTACACAAACCTGTAGACATCTCGGAGCCAACCTTCTAGAATCTTCTAGTGGGCCCAACCATTGCATAGACCCCTACCCTTGAGGGGCGGGCCCACGAGCTCAAACAATTCACTCCTGTTTCTAAATGCAGTTGGGAGTTGAGTTTTTGAAGAGGAAGGGAGCGAGATCTGATTCTGCGGACAGACCTCGCCGTCCAGTGGATTGTGTGGGATTTCTGGGACTCTGAAAAGGACTATTACGTTGTGATCTGGCACTTTGGATTATCGGGAGGTGCCCCCGAATCTGTTTTATTTGGACTTGTCGTGTGCTGTTCCTGTATTCCTGTTAGTAAACCTGTTGGATCATCCTCGGCCTGTTGTCTCTCTTTGCTCTGATGTACACCCCGTCACAAACTGGTGGCAGCAGTGGGATCAGAGCAGAAGAAATGGAGGACAACAGCCAATCGACGTCTGAAACCAGAACCTCAGGATACAGGAACTGGACTGTGGCGAGTCTACAAACAAAGGCCCGTGAATTAGGTGTCGGCTACAAAGGACTCTCTAAGGAGCAACTAATTGAGGCATTGGAACACGCTTGCCTGCAAGATGGCACCGAGGAACAATTTCCACAGCAAGGGGAGCAAAGACGGGAGCCGGAGGTGAATACCCAAAAAAGTC
Source organism: Anomaloglossus baeobatrachus (assembly GCF_048569485.1). Lineage (NCBI taxonomy): Eukaryota > Metazoa > Chordata > Amphibia > Anura > Aromobatidae > Anomaloglossus > Anomaloglossus baeobatrachus. Next base: position 194,710,908 of record NC_134363.1, on the reverse strand, counting down.
AATGGGTTGTGTGGTACAAGGAAAAGATGGCACTGCTTGGAGATGAGGCCACCATAGAAGATAAGAGGGAGGCCATGCGTGGAGCTGAAGAGAAGGAGCGCAGGATGGAGGAGATGGCATTGCTGGATAAGCAGCTCGCTGTGGAAGCCGCGAGAGGTTCCAGACAGACTGTAACCCCAGCACCCATCATGAGGGAACTTCCCAGAGTGTCCCGCAAAGACTTCAAGCAGTTTAATGAGGCTGCTGGTGACATTGAGGGCTTCTTCCAGGACTTTGAGCATCAGTGTCGATTAATGGAAGTCCCAGAAAGTGAGCGCGTCCGGCATCTGGTTGGGCTCTTAGAGGGTGGAGCTGCTGCAGCCTATAGAGCTATGGACCCTCGGTGGAACTGTGAGTATGCGGATATTAAACAGACTATTCTAGAACATTATGCTGTAACGCCAGACACTTACAGGACTCAGTTCCGTACTCTAGCATGTGATGAGGAAGTGTCCTTCAAGATGTATGCCCACAAACTCAAACATCTGTGGCATCGTTGGTTGGAGGCAGAGGAGGCCTTAACCTTGGAGACCGTCCTCCAGGTCCTCCTAAAAGAGCAGTTTTACTTCAAGTGCCCCGCTGAGATCCGGGAATGGGTGCGTGAAAGGAGACCAGCCACTGTGGAGGAAGCTGCAGCTCTAGCTGATGAGGCTCTCACCATCAAGCCTCAGTGGAAAAAACTACTACCCAGTGAGAAAAAAAACACCAACCCCCCAACGCTGGTGGCCCCTGGTCCTTCTGGCCCCAATGTTCACCATCACCCTAGACCGTCAACTCATGGGGACCTTCGTGTGACTGTGCCTCGCATTACTCATGCTCCACCTTTGGGAATACGACGCGGAGGAAGAATCCCAGAGCGCAGATGTTATGGATGTGGGCAGCCTGGGCACATGCAATTCCAATGTCCAGGTGTTCGTAGACAGAACAGCTACAGACCGCCTTTGCCTGTTCATTACCTACAGACACCTTCACCAGGAGAAGAGCTGGATTCTGTGCCTGATGACTTGCCAAGTGACTCAGATATCCTGGCTCCCCTACCCGGAGTCTATGGGGTGCGAGCTCCAGCCACCTGTTCTTCTGATCTTCAGGACAAACATCTACAGGAGGTCGTGCTGGATGGCCAAAAAGTTGTTGGCTTCCGTGACACTGGGGCTTTCCTCACCATAGCCGATCCCCGAGTAATTCAACCACAAGCAATTCAAAAGGGACCAGGAATTGCCATTGAACTGGCAGGAGGTACCCAGAGATATATTCCAAGAGCGAGTGTGACCCTGGATTATGGCTTTGGGGCAAAACAATGTGTGGTCGGTGTGATGAGCGGCCTCCCTGCAGACGTTCTTCTAGGAAATGATGTGGGGAATCTTCATTGCCACTTTGTCGGTGCGGTAACCAGAAGTCAAGCCAAGAGAGCAGCCCATGTGGACGTGTACAACCCATCCATGGAACTGAGGCCACCAGAACTGCCATTACAGCCGGTGAGTGATTCTTCTTGTGGGGATAATATGAATGTTACTTGGGATAAAGTTCAGTTTAGACAAGAAGTAGAGACTGACCCCACCCTTGCTAGTTTTAGAACTCGGGCTGAAATAGGGCAGCTAGGGGAAAACGGAGAAAGAATTATCAGAGAAAATGGACTTCTGTATCGGGTTGCCAATGCCGACTCCCTAGATAAGCCCTGGACTTATAGCAAACAGCTGATTGTTCCTCAGAAGTACAGAATTCCCCTATTACACCTGGCTCATGACATTCCTACGGCTGGCCATCAAGGCAAAACCCGCACCGAGAGACGATTGACTCAAACTTTTTATTGGCCGGGGATTTCCCAAGCAGTGGCGCATTTCTGCCGAACTTGTGACATATGTCAGCGTAGAGGGCGACCCGGAGATCACCCAAAGGCACCCCTGCAACCGCTCCCTATAATAGAAGAACCCTTTCAAAGAGTAGCTGTTGATATCATTGGACCTCTGGCTAAACCAAGTAAATCTGGAAAGCAGTACATTCTCACTGTTGTGGACTACGCCACCCGATATCCAGAAGCCGTGGCCTTGTCAAGTATCTCTGCAGCCAAGGTGGCCGAGGCCTTGGTTATTATTTTTACCAGAGTAGGATTCCCCAGTGAGATCTTGTCGGACCAAGGCTCCCAGTTTATGTCAGAGTTGGTCCAGTGTCTGTGGCGCACCTGTGGAGTACGAGCGATCCGAACGACCCCGTATCATCCCCAAACAAATGGACTTTGTGAACGATTCAACGGCACTCTGAAGAATATGCTGAGGGCCTTCACGGACCGAGATTCAGACTGGGAGAAGTACCTACCCCATCTCTTGTTTGCCTATCGGGAAGTTCCCCAGGAGTCCACTGGGTTCTCCCCCTTTGAACTACTCTATGGAAGAAAGGTCCGAGGACCCTTAACCCTGCTCAAGGAATACTGGGAGGGGCAAGTTGAAGATACAGGAACCCCTGTTGTCCCTTATGTCCTAAAGCTGCGAGAAACCTTGGCCCAACTTGCTAGTTTTGCACAGAGTCATTTGCGTATGGCTCAAACCAGACAGAAGACATGGTATGACCGTAACGCACGCTATCGGGAGTTTGTAGAAGGACAACAAGTCTTAATGATTGTTCCCCATCGGCAGAATAAACTGCAGACCACATGGGAGGGTCCCTTCCGGGTTCTCAGAAAACTGAATGATACCAATTACCTTCTTGCTTTAGATGATCAGGGGCTAAGGCAAAAGACTGTCCATGTGAATATGATTAAGGAGTACCATGACCGGAACATTCCAATGATAGCAAGCTGTCGGTTGGCTTCAGAAGATGGTCAAGAGGATGAGGACTCTCTACCTGATCTCGTGGAAGCAGCGAGAGCCCCATCCACTGTGGAACAGGTTCCCCTGGGAGATTACCTGGACTCCTTACAGAAAATCCAGATGCTGGAAGTGCTTCAACAGAGACGGGCTGCTTTCTCATCCCAACCAGGTCGAACCACCGTCACCCAACATCATGTGGACACTCAGGGCATCCGTCCCATACAACTGGCTCCTTACCGGGTACCTGAATCAGTTCGAAACACCATGCAGCACGAACTGGAGGAGATGTTACAGCTTGGGGTAATCCAGGCCTCCCATAGCCCTTGGGCCTCCCCTGTGGTGTTAGTACCCAAGAAGGATGGGAGTACTCGATTTTGTGTGGACTATCGGCGACTAAACGACCATACCGTCAGCGATCCTTACCCAATGCCTCGTATTGACGAACTTCTAGACCGACTGGCTGGGTCCCGATATGTCACTACCTTGGATCTCAGTAAGGGATACTGGCAGATCCCTCTAACGGACGAAGGGAGAGAACGGTCCGCTTTTATAACCCCCTTTGGTCTGTATGAATTTCTAAGCATGCCTTTTGGAATGAAAAATGCCCCGGCCACCTTCCAGAGAATGGTGGATCAGATCCTCCGGGGATGTGATGACTTTGCTTGTGCCTACTTGGATGATATCGCCGTCTTCAGCCACACATGGGAGGAACATCTGAATCAAGTAGCCATTATTTTGGACCTGATTCTTGCAGCCGGCCTAACTATTCGACCCGATAAATGCCAATTGGGGATGGGGGAAGTCCAGTACCTAGGACATAGAGTGGGAGGAGGGAAGCTCCGACCTGAGCCTGCCAAAATCCAGGCTATTAGAGACTGGCCTGTACCCCAAACTAAGAAACAAGTTATGGCTTTTCTGGGCACTGCCAGTTATTACCGAAAATTTGTTTCTCATTTCAGTACTGTGGCCAAGCCTCTTACCGACCTGACCAAGAAAACAATGCCCCGGCTGGTGATCTGGACTCCAGCCTGTGATGAGGCTTTTAACCGGCTGAAGGATGCTTTGATCTGCGATCCTGTCCTGGCTGCTCCAGACTACAAGAGGAGATTCATTGTGCAAACGGATGCCTCTGCTTATGGACTGGGAGCTGTCCTCAGCCAGGTGAATGCAGCTGGGGACGAGCACCCCATCGCCTATCTCAGCCGGAAACTGCTGGACCGAGAAGTGGCCTATGCAACTGTTGAGAAGGAATGTCTGGCTGTAGTGTGGGCCCTTAAGAAACTACGGCCGTATCTGTATGGACGGGAATTCACTGTGGTTACTGATCACAATCCCCTCACCTGGCTGAACAGAGTCTCTGGGGACAATGGACGCTTACTGCGATGGAGCCTGGCTCTGCAGCCCTATAACTTTACCATACAATATAGAAGGGGCAGCCAACACCAAACTGCAGATGGACTGTCCAGGCAAGAGGAGCCTTGAGTCCTGTCAGCCATGCCTGCGTGTACTTAACCAGCGACCTGTAGAGGTCCCTAGTACGTACACAAGTTGGGAGGGGAAGGAATTGTCATGATGTATTTTACCTTCTCACTGTATTTGCTGTAATACTATGTCAGGATGTGTTGTCACTTTCCTTTGGTTGTACTTACTGAACACTTTGAAATGTCTTGGGATGTAAGTAACCATACCTTCCCCCCATCTCCTGTGTCTCTGGGCCCATAATGCAATTATCTCTTGTCCACACAGCCAGGGGAACTTCTCATTGTTTCGTAAGCAGTGGATAACGCCAACTACACAAACCTGTAGACATCTCGGAGCCAACCTTCTAGAATCTTCTAGTGGGCCCAACCATTGCATAGACCCCTACCCTTGAGGGGCGGGCCCACAAGCTCAAACAATTCACTCCTGTTTCTAAATGCAGTTGGGAGTTGAGTTTTTGAAGAGGAAGGGAGCGAGATCTGATTCTGCGGACAGACCTCGCCGTCCAGTGGATTGTGTGGGATTTCTGGGACTCTGAAAAGGACTATTACGTTGTGATCTGGCACTTTGGATTATCGGGAGGTGCCCCCGAATCTGTTTTATTTGGACTTGTCGTGTGCTGTTCCTGTATTCCTGTTAGTAAACCTGTTGGATCATCCTCGGCCTGTTGTCTCTCTTTGCTCTGATGTACACCCCGTCACAGCCCATACTTTTGCACCGGTCAAATTTTGTTTAAATGCGGATTGCACATTTTCTGTTATTACAATAAACCTCATTTCAATCCAGAAATATTCCTCAGTCCATCAGTTATTAGATATATGAAACTGAAATAGCAAAAACCCAAATTGTTATAAAGAAAAAAGGTTAACATTAATAGGGGTGCCCAAACTTTTTCATATGACTGTATATAGAGTGTATATATATCTATATCTATCTATCTATATGTATCTATATACACACACACACACACACACACACACGGTTGGCTTTGTAGACTGTATGCCCCAGTAGGGTGCATGCTCGCATTGCCATCGGCTGACCAGGACCTAATGATGACTCGCTTCCATCAGGAGACCACCAGTTCAGGCTTAACAGCACTTTACTTGCCGTTTCATCTTCGTCAGCTGTATACAAGAGATAGCGGGTACACATCTTCCAACACATTACAGTAATATAAGGCATATTAAGACACATTTGTAGTTTCCACTGGATTATTTCCATTCTTACTGGTCCAGTGAGTCCCAGCGCAGCCGAATGCTACAGTCCACTTCATGACAGTCACTTTCCCTTTCTGCAGCTCTCGGTCTCTTCTCCTCGTACAGGAGGGTTTGGTCACTATGGCTGCCACATGCTTCTGTATCCACATCTCTTCTCCTCAAAGAGGCAGGGGTAGAGGATAGCCAGAAGGGCCAGAATAGAGCCTTGCACTCCCAGTCGTTTATGGAGAAAGCCAACTTTTCTCACGTATTAGCCCATCCTGACCAGTTATCTTTCAGGTATGGAGCCTTATCACTAAAGTCCCATCCACCTGAGCCTTCTATCTGGGGCCACACTGTTTGAAGAACAGTCTCTAGCCTGTTGTCTTGGTCAGAACTTAAGGATTGCGCTATCTCGACTTTGACCTCCTTTCTCCACCACAAGTCATCCACTACTTGCGGCCATGATGACCTACAGACAGCTGTCCATATCTATTGCACACTAGGTCTTCTCTACCTTTCTAGAAGGAACTGTCTCTTTCCCTATCAGATGACCCCTCCCATTGTGGGCTAGTCCCAACACTTCACTACGTCTGACCTAGACTCACTGACTGTTGTTGGGCAGAACTCAGTCATGTAACAGGCAATCATACATGAAAACACCATAACACTACACACAGCCTCGCTGGACACAACACATCACCTTCATCAAATTATTAACACAAGGCGCAGGACACAATTCACATCACAATACAATAATGCGCTGAATGGAGTGCGACCGTACGTCTCCTCAGGGCCACAGAGATGGACATGAAGGTGAAAACAAGCGGTGCAGAGGTGTGAGCTTCTCTGTGAATGCGAGCCGTTTAGCCTCAGCTGCCCTCACACTTAGCAATGATAAACATCACAGAGACTGACGTGTGCAGGTCTTCTGCTGGTGTGAACATAGCCTAAGGTGTTGGTAATCTGGGCGAGTGGCGATTATCAGGACACGTGGTTCTGGGAAGCTGACAGGTATAAATCAGGCGTGACGGTCAACCCAGACATTAGTAATAAATCTGCAGCTGTAACATATGAGCTTACACTCCATAGACATCGCAACACGTGGAGGAGCCAGAAGCGGGAAGAGCACGTTAATTACTGAAAATCCAGGAGCATTCCACAAATACTGCACATTTCCCAGATGTGAAAAATATGTTTTCTGCTGCACATGTCGTATATAACCTACACATACAACATATAATATCTGTGAAGGCTGAATCACCGAGTACAGAGGAGGCCGGAAAATAACAATAAAGAGTTCATGGTGAGAGCTGGAGCCGCTCCAGAAACATTGCAAACACGGCAAGAAGCCAGAACATATCCAATCCACCGGCCAGGCGCACGACCGAAAAATAAGAAATGAAGGCACATATAGAATCCACCGGCCAAGCGCACGACCGAGGAATAAGTAATCAAGGCACATATCCAATCCACCGGACCGAGTGCACGACCGAGGAATAACAAATCACGGCAATATAGAATCCACCGGACTGAGCGCACGACCGAGGAATAACAAATCACGGCAATATAGAATCCACCAGACTGAGCGCACGACCGAGGAATAAGAAATCACGGCAATATAGAATCCACCGGACTGAGCGCACGACCGAGGAATAAGAAATCACGGCACATATCCAATCCACCGGACCGAGCACACGACCGAGGAATAAGAAATCACGGCAATATAGAATCCACCGGACTGAGCGCACGACCGAGGAATAAGAAATCACGGCACATATCCAATCCACCGGACCGAGCACACGACCGAGGAATAAGAAATCACGGCACATATAGAATCCACCGGACCGAGCACACGACCGAAAAATAAGAAATGAAGGCACATACAGAATCCACCAGACCGAGCACACGACCGAGGAATAAGAAATCACGGCAATATAGAATCCACCGGACTGAACGCACGACCGAGGAATAAGAAATCACGGCACAAATCCAATCCACCGGACCGAGCACACGACCGAGGAATAAGAAATGAAGGTACATATAGAACCCACCGGACCGAGCACACGACCGAGGAATAAGAAATCACGGCACATATCCAATCCACCGGACCGAGCACACGACCGAAAAATAAGAAATGAAGGCACATACAGAATCCACCAGACCGAGCACACGACCGAGGAATAAGAAATCACGGCAATATAGAATCCACCGGACTGAACGCACGACCGAGGAATAAGAAATCACGGCACAAATCCAATCCACCGGACCGAGCACACGACCGAGGAATAAGAAATGAAGGTACATATAGAACCCACCGGACCGAGCACACGACCGAGGAATAAGAAATCACGGCACATATCCAATCCACCGGACCGAGCACACGACCGAGGAATAAGAAATGAAGGTACATATAGAACCCACCAGACTGAGCACACAACCGAGGAATAAGAAATCACGGCACATATCCAAACCACCGGACCGAGCACACGACCGAAAAATAAGAAATGAAGGCACATATAGAATCCACCGGACGGAGGGCACGACCAAGGAATAAGAAATCACGGCACATATAGAATCCACCAGACCGAGCACACAACCGAGGAATAAGAAATGAAGGTACATATAGAATCCAAAAGACTGAGCACATGACCGAGGAATAAGAAATGAAGGCACATATAGAATCCACCGGACCGAGCACACGACCGAGGAATAAGAAATCACGGCACATATAGAATCCACCGGACCGAGCACACGACCGAGGAATAAGAAGTCACGGCACATATCCAATCCACCAGACGGAGGGCACGACCAAGGAATAAGAAATTACGGCACATATCCAATCCACCGGACCGAGCGCACGACCGAGGAATAAGAAATCACGGCACATATCCAATCCACCGGACCGAGCACACGACCGAGGAATAAGAAATCACGGCAATATAGAATCCACCGGACTGAACGCACGACCGAGGAATAAGAAATCACGGCACAAATCCAATCCACCGGACCGAGCACACGACCGAGGAATAAGAAATCACGGCACATATCCAATCCACCGGACCGAGCACACGACCGAGGAATAAGAAATCACGGCACATATAGAATCCACCAGACTGAGCACACGACCGAGGAATAAGAAATGAAGGTACATATAGAACCCACCGGACCGAGCACACGACCGAGGAATAAGAAATCACGGCACATATCCAATCCACCGGACCGAGCACACGACCGAGGAATAAGAAATGAAGGCACATATAGAATCCACCAGACCGAGCACACGACCGAGGAATAAGAAATCACGGCAATATAGAATCCACCGGACTGAGCGCATGACCGAGGAATAAGAAATCACGGCACAAATCCAATCCACCAGACCGAGCACACGACCGAGGAATAAGAAATGAAGGTACATATAGAACCCACCGGACCGAGCACACGACCGAGGAATAAGAAATCACGGCACATATCCAATCCACCGGACCGAGCACACGACCGAGGAATAAGAAATGAAGGTACATATAGAACCCACCAGACTGAGCACACGACCGAGGAATAAGAAATCACGGCACATATCCAAACCACCGGACCGAGCACACGACCGAAAAATAAGAAATGAAGGCACATATAGAATCCACCGGACGGAGGGCACGACCAAGGAATAAGAAATCACGGCACATATAGAATCCACCAGACCGAGCACACAACCGAGGAATAAGAAATGAAGGTACATATAGAATCCAAAAGACTGAGCACACGACCGAGGAATAAGAAATGAAGGCACATATAGAATCCACCGGACCGAGCACACGACCGAGGAATAAGAAATCACGGCACATATAGAATCCACCGGACCGAGCACACGACCGAGGAATAAGAAGTCACGGCACATATCCAATCCACCAGACGGAGGGCACGACCAAGGAATAAGAAATTACGGCACATATCCAATCCACCGGACCGAGCGCACGACCGAGGAATAAGAAATCACGGCACATATCCAATCCACCGGACCGAGCACACGACCGAGGAATAAGAAATCACGGCACATATAGAATCCACCGGACCGAGCACACGACCGAGGAATAAGAAATCACGGCACATATAGAATCCACCGGACCGAGCACACGACCGAGGAATAAGAAATCACGGCACATATCCAATCCACCGGACCGAGCACACGACCGAGGAATAAGAAATCACGGCACATATAGAATCCACCAGACTGAGCACACGACCGAGAAATAAGAAATCACGGCACATATAGAATCCACCAGACTGAGCGCACGACCGAGGAATAAGAAATCACGGCACAAATCCAATCCACCGGCCAAGCGCACGACCGAGGAATAACAAATCACGGCAATATAGAATCCACCGGACTGAGCGCACGACCGAAGAATAACAAATCACGGCAATATAGAATCCACCGGACTGAGCGCACGACCGAGGAATAAGAAATCACGGCACATATCCAATCCACCGGACCGAGTGCACGACCGAGGAATAAGAAATCACGTCACATATAGAATCCACCGGATCGAGCACACGACCGAGGAATAAGAAATCACGGCACATATCCAAACCACCGGACCGAGCACACGACCGAGGAATAAGAAATCACGGCACATATAGAATCCACCGGATCGAGCACACGACCGAGGAATAAGAAATCACGGCACATATCCAAACCACCGGACCGAGCACACGACCGAGGAATAAGAAATCACGGCACATATAGAATCCACCAGACTGAGCACACGGCCGAGGAATAAGAAATGAAGGTACATATAGAATCCACCAGACCGAGCACACGACCGAGGAATAAGAAATTAAGGTACATATAGAATCCAAAAGACTGAGCACACGACCGAGGAATAAGAAATCACGGCACATATAGAATCCACCAGACTGAGCACACGACCTAGGAATAAGAAATTAAGGTACATATAGAATCCACTGGACCGAGTGCACAAATGAGGAATAAGAAATTAAGGCACATATAGAATCCACCGGACCGAGCACACGACCGAGGAATAAGAAATCACGGCACATATCCAATTCCCCGGACCGAGCACACGACCGAGGAATAAGAAATCACGGCACATATCCAATCCACCGGACCGATCACACGAGCAAAGAATAAGAAATCACGGCACATATCCAATCCACCGGACCGATCACACGAGCAAGGAATAAGAAATCACGGCACATATCCAATCCACCGGACCGAGCACACGACCGAGGAATAAGAAATCACGGCACATATCCAATTCCCCGGACCGAGCACACGACCGAGGAATAAGAAATCACGGCACATATCCAATCCACCGGACCGATCACACGAGCAAGGAATAAGAAATCACGGCACATATCCAATCCACCGGACCGATCACACGAGCAAGGAATAAGAAATCACGGCACATATCCAATCCACTGGACCGATCACACGAGCAAGGAATAAGAAATCACGGCACATATCCAATTCCCCGGACCGAGCACACGACCGAGGAATAAGAAGTCACGGCAACTACGCAGACAAGTCGCTCACACAGGAGCAAGATTTACTGCAGGTCTCTATGATCACATCAATTAATGTCATAACGATCATGTATGTATGTATGTATGCACATATGTATACCGCTCTGCATACAAACCACAGAGACCCCTACTGGCGAGAGAGAGAGACATCACAGCACACTAGAAAGCTCCTGTCCTCCGGACACTGTTCCTGGCAGCCGGGCAGCTCCTGGTAGGGCTTACATGGACAGCTAGCCACTCTGTAGTTCAGATCCTGAGTTTTCTCACACTTTAAATCATTTCAGGGACCAAAACTTATACAGGAGCCACAGGTTTCGGATCATGACTTAGGTTGCTGGCCGGTGGAGCAAGCTTGCAGCAAAAAGGGTCATCATTAGTGATGAGTGAGCGTTCTCGCCAATGCTCGTTACTCGATCGAGCATCAGATTATACCAAGTATTCGATTCACGCTCGAGAACCGTGATGCTTCATTGAGTGGCGAGCACTGCGAGCACGCTCATCACTAGTCATCATGCAGGATCGTAACATGAGGTTAAAGTCGGTGACAGGACCGGAAAGCAAGACGGTTAGAATATGAGTCAAGGTGATAACAGTACAGTGCTCAAAACAGCACTATGGGAGCAGAGATGTGCACTAGATCAGGCTGGACTTATCAACGGGGAGTGTGGAAGTGGGTAACGGCTGCTGCCCCTCTCAGGGTAAATCAGCCGGGAGCAAACCAGTCACAGAAGAAACCCTGAAGCTCTCTGGATGGCGCGCCATGTCTCAGGGAACACACAGAGCTGGCCACATTATGGCCTCTAATCCCAGGCAGCACAGCCGCAGTGCCGGACAGCGACAAACACAAAGGGCTCAGGCCGTGACTCCACCGTGCCCCGTCCCTTACATGGGACCTCCGGACGTTCATGCCCAGGACTGTCATAGAAAGCCTAAAGGAATCTCTCAACACGATGGTTGGCATTGACGCTACTAGCCGTTACCCAACATGTTTCTTTCACATCCTTTCCAGTCTAGCAGGTATTGTAAAGACCATCTTACCACCAGAGAATCAGAGGTGGACACAGAGGGCCCCTCTCCTGCCTGTGCGAGGACCTGTGTGACTGCACATATCGCTATGATATGCCCCCCCCGCTGTAACTGCAGATTACCGCTCACCAACACGAGCGGGTGAGGATTATCCACATAATGGACTTGTGAGAAACATTGAGCATCCGGAATAAAGAGTGAAGTCTTAAGAGTTAGGTTAAAAGGTGTTTAAACCTCAGATGTTTGTATGGACCAATGAATTTGGGTCCTAACTTAGCAGAGGGACCTTAAGTGTAATATTTTAGTATATAACCCCACCTCGCCCCTAACCCCATACTTGGCCCGTCAGTGTCTGCTCCGTGCACTTCTCAGGTTTTCTCTGATCTCCGACCAGATGAGGTTTAACGTTTCCGCTCTCTTAGAGAGTTCCCAGCATTTTACATGTTTCTCCATAAACTCTGTAATATATCCTATCAGAGAAATCTACTTCTTTCTACTCCTGGACTGATCCTCCACTCAAAATTCTCAGTTTTCAGGTAAAATCTGTGTTTAGTACATACAGATTTTCCCAATTCTGAGACAGAGGACAGTTGGTGCTTATAAAGTTCTATGGAGAACTAGAACTGTGGTTTCTGGAGAACTTGCAGCAGAATGACGGATCCTTTGTAAGGTTTCAGAGTAAGGCAACCAAAACAGAAAAAACAAACTACCCTGTGCACCGACTGTGTCCTCCACCATCCAGATAGCAGCCTTCCCTTATAGCAGGTCAGTAATGAAATCATGGACAGATGGGACCAAGGACCTCCAGGAGCACGGACTGAAGAACAAGGCAGGACGAAATTAGGGGGTGTTGGTGCAGACCCCGATCTCACAAGCACAAACACCTTACTGTCTTGAAAGTGGTTGGCCTCCGAAAGTTCCTGGTTACCAGTCGGTTACCAGTCAGTTACCAGGGTGTCCTGCGAGCACTGAATCATGGGACTCACACACAAACCTGGGGGTACAAGTGTTTGGGAAGGATCATTATTAGAGGCTAAGGCGGGCTTTGCACGTTGCGACATCGCAAGCCGATGCTGCGATGTTGCATGCGATAGTCCCCGCCCCCGTCGCAGCAGCGATATCTTGTGATCCTGGTGTAGCGATCATTATCGCTACGCCAGCTTCACATGCACTCACCTGTCCTGCGACGTCGCTCTGGCCGGCGTCCCGCCTCCTTCCTAAGGGGGCGGGTCGTACAACGTCAGAGCGATGTCCCACGGCAGGCGGCCAATCAAAGCGGAGGGGCGGAGATGAGCAGGATGTAAACATCCCGACCACCTTCTTCCTTCCGTAGAGCCGCCGGCGGCAGGTAAGGTGATGTTCCTCGCTCCTGCGGCTTCATACACAGCGATGTGTGCTGCCGCAGGAAAGAGGAACAACATCGTACCTGTCGCGGCAGCGTAATTTTGAAAAAGTCAGAGCCTACACCGATGATACGATACGATTTTGCGCTCGTTAAATCGTATCATCTAGGATTTACACAATACGATGTCGAAAGTGACGCCGGATGTGCGTCACTTTCGATTTGACCCCACCGACATCGCACGTGCGATGTTGCAACGTGCAAAGCCGCCCTAAGCCTTGAGATCTGTGGATCCTCTCAACAATATGTAGGCAATCAGGGGACACAACTATACCTTTAGCTAGAACGGGACTTGTTCAGAGTCCTCAGATTGTGATGGACAGAAGTTTTCGGAGAAAGTATCGGCTTTTACATCATTAGAATCATTACCACCAAATCAAATATAGAGATGCCCAGAGCCCATCTGTCTGGTCTGCGGTTTAGTCTGATTCTAGATAAGTCTGGGCAAGGTTACCATATATTTTATCACCTTCATGGAGGTGGTGCCAGTCCTCGAAGGCCACTTGATTGCCCACAATTCATGATTTCTCTCAGTGGATTAAATTCTTCTTGAAAAGACGGAGTTGAGTGAGAGTTGTGGTATCTTGTGATAGCACCGCTCCAGCTTCAGAAACCTCCAGTATGAAAGGACGTCCTCCAGCCTCAGAAACCTCCAGTATGAAAGGACGTCCTCCAGCCTCAGAAACCTCCAGTATGCAAGGACATCTTCCAGCCTCAGAAACCTACAGTATGCAAAAACGTCTTCCAGCCTCAGAAACCTCCAGTAAGCAAGGACGTCCTCCAGCCTCAGAAACCTCCAGTATGCAAGGACGTCCTCCAGCCTCAGAAACCTCCAGTAAGCAAGGACGTCCTCCAGCCTCAGAAACCTCCAGTATGCAAGGACGTCCTCCAGCCTCATAAACCTCCGATATGCAAGGACGTCTTCCAGCCTCAGAAACCTACAGTATGCAAAAACGTCTTCCAGCCTCAGAAACCTCCAGTATGCAAGGACGTCCTCCAGCCTCATAAACCTCCGATATGCAAGGACGTCTTCCAGCCTCAGAAACCTACAGTATGCAAAAACGTCTTCCAGCCTCAGAAACCTCCAGTATGCAAGGACGTCCTCCAGCCTCAGAAACCTCCGGTATGCAAGGACGTCGTCTAGCCTCAGAAACCTCCAGTATGCAAAAACGTCTTCCAGCCTCAGAAACCTCCAGTAAGCAAGGACGTCCTGCAGCCTCAGAAACCTCCAGTATGCAAGGACGTCCTCCAGCCTCAGAAACCTCCAGTATGCAAGGACGTCCTCCAGCCTCAGAAACCTCCAGTAAGCAAGGACGTCCTGCAGCCTCAGAAACCTCCAGTATGCAAGGACGTCCTCCAGCCTCATAAACCTCCGATATGCAAGGACGTCCTCCAGCCTCAGAAACCTCCAGTATGCAAGGACGTCCTCCAGCCTCAGAAACCTCCAGTATGCAAGGACGTCCTCCAGCCTCATAAACCTCCGATATGCAAGGACGTCCTCCAGCCTCAGAAACCTCCAGTAAGCAAGGACGTCCTCCAGCCTCAGAAACCTCCAGTATGCAAGGACGTCCTCCAGCCTCAGAAACCTCCGGTATGCAAGGACGTCCTCCAGCCTCAAAAACCTCCGGTATGCAAGGACATCCTCCAGCCTCAGAAACCTCCAGTATGCAAGGACGTCTTCCAGCCTCAGAAACCTCCAGTATGCAAGGACGTCCTCCAGCCTCAGAAACCTCCAGTATGCAAGGACGTCCTCTAGACTCAGAAACCTCCAGTATGCAAGGACGTCCTCCAGCCTCAGAAACCTCCAGTATGAAAGGACGTCCTAAGTGAGGCTGGAGAAGTCTGCCGAGAAGCGTTCCCTTATCTCCTAGAAGATGAGAGCATGAAGAAAACACTCCGGTGATGAAGAGGCGCTGTCACAAACTGGATCCAGAGAAAACTCTTATTTTAAAACAACGCGTTTCAAGAGCGACCTGCTCCCTTCATCAGGTATACAAGAAAGGTAAAACAAACTGCACGTATACAGCCATGTGAACAGGCGGCGTGCGTTTGGCCAAGATGGCCGACAGCTAACCCCTTGTGAACCAGGTGGACCTTTATTTAAGCATACAGACAATAAATTATGTATGAAAACATTGGCGTGGTTATTATTGAATGCAGGGACCTTTATCAATGCAAACCTTACAATATAATAATAATCTTTATTTCTATAGCGCCAACATATTCATATTCCGCAGCGCAATTCAATTCAGATTTATATGTTCATACATCAATAATGATTCTCTAAAATTATCACGTTATTTCTATAAAAAACTTGTGACCGTTATATCAAAATGCTGTCCTAACCGGTGGAACAGGTCGTAGCTCTGTTACCAAGTGTGTGCTGCAGTCATTTACACCATACTAACGTCAAGGTCCAAAAGGACCCTCTGTTCACTGAACGCTGGGATCTGTGGCCACAATTGTCTGGAATCTGTCCGATTACCACCAGCCTTAGACACTTTGGAAAGGCTGTGATTTAGGATAGCGTTGTTGAGGTCAGACCTGTGCTTATTCCTCCTAGTATGGACAGGTAAGGTAGTGCGCCCTACATAGTGCACAGGACACATGTACTGCAGAAAATAAATAACAGGAACTTTCACAGTTTAAAAAAAACTTTCCCCTGGAGCCGAGAATGACAAATTGTTGTTGCCTTTTGGAATCCATTGGCGTCTTGTAACTCCACATTGATAAATCCCCTCAAGACTCAAGAACGTCCTGGAACGGTTTCCACTGGCGATCGATCCCCTGTGGATTTTTTGTCTCTTCTGACTAGGTGCTACAATATATTTAAGGTATTTGTTTTCCTATAACCACAACCTTGTGTGCCGGTAACAGCTTAGATCGGATCATATAAAACAATATTTACTTAGAATGGTTTTCAGTCTTTTGTATGATTCATTAAAAGTGGTTATAAAACTGAATTTGTGCCCATCACCGGCCTCCTTGTTCCTCCGGCCACATTGATGGAGGAAGGGCCGCGCTTCCTGACCAATGAACTATGTATTAAAGGTTCTGGGATTTTCACTACAATCTACAACCCCTAAAAAACACACAAGATCTCAAAATGTGACTGAGGCTTTCCGAAGCGTTTCCATTACTATGTAACATGACGCCGCAGCCTTTCCACCCTGGAGAGGTGGCAGGTAACCAAGACTGCGTGAAGGAGCGCTCACAATCTGGGGAGACGCGGAGGATGCGGAGTGCGGCTCTGCTGAGTGCTGCTCCGCTGAGTACTGCTCCACTGAGTGCTGCTCTGCTGAGTGCTGCTCCGCTGAGTACTGCTCCACTGAGTGCTGCTCCACTGAGTGCTGCTCCACTGCGTGCGGCTCCACAGAGTACTGCTCTACTGAGTGCGGCCCCGCTAAGTGCTGCTCCGCTGAGTGCTGCTCCACTGAGTTCGGCTCCGCTGAGTTCGGCTCCACTGAGTGCGGCCCAGCCGAGTGCGGCTCATCACACAGCTTTTACTCGCTGCATCAGGTCGGTGCATTCAAACATGTGAAATAATAATGTCAGAAACGCTGAGGATCTCTGCTGCCATAAGACGTGCAGAGTCAGGACAGCTGGAAAGCATTACCGATGTGGGGGGAGGTCGGGGGGAGTGGGGCTCCGAGAATGCGCTCTGCCAGGCTCCGGCGTTCCAGTCTCCGCAGACGCAGCAGCAATCACTATGGCCCATACTTATAGGAGCCATCACCGACTCTTCATAAAGCATCCAGACGACAGGCCTTCCATCTTTCCTCGTCTATTACAGTGTTACCGTAAGTTTTGGGGAATTGTCTAAATTGTTCTTATAAATTGTAATAAGTGACATTTTAATGAAAGCAATGGCGTCCTGCCCCATGAGGTCGAGGCAGGTGGAATCACGTAAGAAAAGCAGTGACTACGTAATGCCGTAGACACTATGTGACCGCACATACCTGTCACGCTTCCCGGTCCTCGGCGCCGCCTGCCACTCACCGCTCCGGTCGCCGGTCCTCCTGCCCGCGGCTGCTCCTCTCACTCCTCCTCTGCGTCCTCCGTGCCTCCCATCTCTCGGCGTCCCCCTGCGATCCAGGACATGCTGTCTGGCTCCCCTGCATCTCCTTCACAGCGTCCTGTACTAGCCTCCGGCACCCGAGCCTCGCGCATGCACATTAGGGTGCGCGCGCGATCACTCACCTTGTCTTAAAGGGCCAGCGTCCCGGGAACAGGAAATGACAAGATACAGGTACAGGGTATTTAAGACTTCCCTTTTCTGGTGGGCAGTGCCTGATGAACGTGTTCCCAAAACTAGGTGCTCAGGTCCTCTTGTGCTTGTCTCTCCATTAACTCTGTCTCGTCCACAGACTCCGTCCCTGGTCCTGACTACCGGTTCTCCAGGAAGTGTCCCGGTGACCGTCTGCTGAGAATCCCGCCATCTTCCGTCAGCCTTTACCCGTCACCGATCCCCGACTCTACCTGATACATCCGACTGCACGGCTCACTGGACCCGGACCCAGTCTGCTGTTCCTACCCGGCACCAGAACCCCCCACGGTGCGTTTGGACTCAGAGACATTCCCTGCAAATCCCTGAAGGACTCGTACCCCTAGTGTTCCAGCTACCGTGCATCTAGGCCCTCTGGTGGGGTGATAGGACAGTCCCTGTATAGGGGTTAGCTCCGGGTTGCCTCACTGGGGGAGTCCGGTGCACGGCCCAGTGAATCCACCACCAGGACGTTACCATACCGTCACTACACTTAGTGTCGGCGTCACCAGACCCACTGTATGATGTCACGTCGTGGGAGGGACAGAGACGCCGGGGTCTTGGTTTTGTACCTTTCTGTGACAACTCAGGATTCAGCCCGAAAATACAAAACCTGCTCCAAAGGAACATATAGAAGGTCACGCAACGTCACAAACGGATGCAAAAAGGTTACCACATACAACCAGTCACCGTGCCGCCAATACAACCAACCAGTCACCGTGCCCCCAATACGACCAGTCACCGTGCCCCCAATACGACCAGTCACCTTGCCCCCAATACGACCAGTCACAGTGCCCGCAATACAACCAGTCACCCCCCAATACCACCAGTCACCGTGCCCCCGATACGACCAGTCACACTGCCCAATACGACCAGTCACAGTGCCCCCAATACCACCAGTCACCGTGCCCCGAAACGACCAGTCACCGTGCCCCCAATACGACCAGTCACAGTGCCCCCAATACGACCAGTCACAGTGCCCCCAAATACCACCAGTCACCGTGCCCCCGATACAACCAGTCACCGTGCCCCCGATACGACCAGTCACCGTGCCCCCAATATGACCAGTCACCGTGCCCCCAATACGACCAGTCACCGTGCCCCCAATACGACCAGTCACAGTGCCCCCAATACGACCAGTCACACTGCCCCCAATACGACCAGTCACACTGCCCTCAAGACGACCAGTCACCGTGCCCCCAATACGACCAGTCACCGTGCCCCCCAATACGACCAGTCACCGTGCCCCCCAATACGACCAGTCATACTGCCCCCAATACGACCAGTCACACTGCCCCCCATACGACCAGTCACCGTGCCCCCACCTGCCTGAAGCTCCTGTCACTGTCTCATTATGGGTTGATGTATCTGTGGTCCACCACTCTTGGAGGACGACTGGTGCTGACCCGAGTCTGGCTCAGGCTCAGTGTCACTATTAGGCCGCCCCTGCCCCCGGCCTCTGATTGTGGCACAGAGCAGCGGTAGATGCCCCAGGACGGTGAGCCGCAGAGTAATCAGAGTATATCCCGTCATTCAGGGTAATTTACAGCGTGTTGGGGTCATAAATCAGCACTTATGAGCTATTGTGATGGAGCATAGCCATGTGCTGCCAATGCTAAGCTTGTAAATCAAGTCTCTGCACTTTGTCAGATGTGATTATTGCTGACATTACACAACCTCGCTCCCGACAGCCTCTCCTAGGGTAATCGGTGGGATTTTGGTTTTAGCTGTAGACAGAAAACCAGATATAATTATAGAGGTGAATACATTCATAACGGTCATGAGTGCAAAAGTATTGGTCAGGGGCATGTAACGGCATTAATTATTCCCAGCCAACATTCACCAGGTAATATCCCAAATATAAACCATGGGGAAGAAAAATGGAGAAGAGAGATGCGCTGGAGTGTGGGAGAAGGTCCCTGCCGCCGGCCAAATGCCGGAATAACGAGAGAGAGAAGGTTCTAAGGCATTTTTATTACTTTCTGCAAAGTCAAAAGTTTCCATACACGTAAGGCCTCGTCACACGCTACGATATATCTAACGATATATTGTCAGGGTCATGGAATTTGTGACGCACATCCGGCATCGTTAGAGATGTCGTAGCGTGTGACAGCTCGGAGCAACTGTTAATGAGCAAAAATACTCACCTTATTGTTGCTCGTTGACACGTCGTTCATTTTCGTAATGTCGTTCCTCCTTCTGTGCACAGGTTGTTTGTCGTTCCTGAGGCAGCACACATCGCTCTGTGTGACACACCGGGAACGACGAACACAGCTTACCTGCGGCTGCCGGCAATGCGGAAGGAAGGAGGTGGGCGGGATGTTATGCCCCGCTCATCTCCGCCCCTCTGCTTCTATTGGGCGGCTGCTATGTGACGTCGCTGTGCCGCCGAACGTCCAACCCCCTTCAGGAAGAGGATGTTCGCCGCCCAATGCGAGGTCGTTAGGAAGGTAAGTACGTGTGACGGCTAACGACATTGTGCGCCACGGGCAACGAATTGCCCATGACGCACAAACGATGGGGGCGGGTGCGATCGCTCATGCGATCGCACGATATATCGTCGCATGTGACGGGGCCTTAAGAGTACTATGCCTTTAAACAATATAGGACCGCCGATATGATGATGTCATGTCCTTGGAAGCTTCTGATAGGTCTACTGGCAACATCTGAGTTAACTAGAAATACACCTGTGGATGTATTGTAATGCACACCTGAAATACACAGCTTCTTTGTGTAGCATCATGGGAAAGTCAACAGAAATCAGCCAAGATCTCAGGAGGAGAATTGTGGACTTGCACAAGTTTGTTTCATCCTTGGGTGCAATTTCCCGATACCTGAAGATGCCTCATTGATCTGTACAATCAAATATACACAAGCACAAACAAGATGGGAATGTCCAGCCATCATACCGCTCAGGAAGGAGACGGGTTCTGTGTACCAGAGATGAACGTGCTTTGGTCAGACATGTGCACATCAACACAAGAACAGAAGCAAAAGACCTTGTGAAGATGCTGGCGGAAGTTGGTAAGATTGTGTCATTATCCACATGAGTACGGTATCAGCATGGGGTGAAAGGCCACTCTGCCAGAAAGAAGCCATTACTCCAAAAGAAGCAGAAAAAAGACAGATTAATATTTGCAATGCACACAGGAACAAAGAGCTTAAGGCTCCTTTCACATTGCGTTTTTCTCTACGTCCACAGGTCTCGTCGGAGGATCCGTCCGAACCGCCCCTCCCCCACTCTGCAAAGCGTGTTCCAGACGCATGCGCCCGACAGGTCCATTCACTGTTATGGAGCGCACTGTGTTAGCGTGTGCTCTGTTTTGTGCCATTTTTTGCACATATACGTTTCTGCAGACGGACACCTGAACGTCTGCTCTGGGGGGATTTTTGCCCACTCTTCTTCCAGTCTCTTCCACAGGACATCACTAGTCCCTCACACTGCTCTGGGGGGATTTTGGACCATTCTTCTTCCAGTCTCTTCCACAGGACATCACTAGTCTCTCACACTGCTCTGGGGGGATTTTGGCCCACTCTTCTTCCAGTCTCTTCCACAGGACATCACTAGTCTCTCACACTGCTCTGGGGGGATTTTGGCCCACTCTTCTTCCAGTACCTTCCACAGGACATCACTAGCCTCTCACACTGCTCTGGGGGCATTTTGGACCAGTCTTCTTCCAGTCTCTTCCACAGGACATCACTAGTCCCTCACACTGCTCTGGGGGGATTTTGGACCATTCTTCTTCCAGTCTCTTCCACAGGACATCACTAGTCTCTCACACTGCTCTGGGGGGATTTTGGCCCACTCTTCTTCCAGTCTCTTCCACAGGACATCACTAGTCTCTCACACTGCTCTGGGGGGATTTTGGCCCACTCTTCTTCCAGTACCTTCCACAGGACATCACTAGCCTCACACTGCTCTGGGGGATTTTGGCCCACTCTTCTTCCAGTCCCTTCCACAGGACATCACTAGCCTCTCACACTGCTCTGAGGGGCATTTTGGACCAGTCTTCTTCCAGTCTCTTCCACAGGACATCACTAGTCTCTCACACTGCTCTGGAGGGATTTTGGTCCACTCTTCTTCCAGTCTCTCCACAGGACATCACTAGTCTCTCACACTGCTCTGGGGGGATTTTGGTCCACTCTTCTTCCAGTCTCTTCCACAGGACATCACTAGTCTCTCATACTGCTCTGAGGGGATTTTGGTCCACTCTTCTTCCAGTCTCTTCCACAGGACATCACTGGTCTCTCACACTGCTCTGTGGGGATTTTGGACCACTCTTCTTCCAGTCCCTTCCACAGGACATCACTAGTCTCTCACATCGCTCTGGGGGGATTTTGGCCCACTCTTCTTCCAGTCTCTTCCAGAGGACATCACTAGTCTCTCACACTGCTCTGTGGGGATTTTGGACCATTCTTCTTCCAGTCTCTTCCACAGGACATCACTAGTCTCTCACACTGCTCTGGGGGGATTTTGGCCCACTCTTCTTCCAGTCTCTTCCACAGGACATCACTAGCCTCTCACACTGTTCTGGGGGGATTTTGGCCCACTCTTCTTCCAGTCTCTTCCACAGGACATCACTAGTCTCTCCCACTGCTCTGGGGGGATTTTGGCCCACTCTTCTTCCAGTCTCTTCCACAGGACATCACTAGTCTCTCACACTGCTCTGGGGGGATTTTGGTCCACTCTTCTTCCAGTCTCTTCCACAGGACATCACTAGTCCCTCACACTGCTCTGGGGGGATTTTGGACCATTCTTCTTCCAGTCTCTTCCACAGGACATCACTAGTCTCTCACACTGCTCTGGGGGGATTTTGGCCCACTCTTCTTCCAGTCTCTTCCACAGGACATCACTAGTCTCTCACACTGCTCTGGGGGGATTTTGGCCCACTCTTCTTCCAGTACCTTCCACAGGACATCACTAGCCTCTCACACTGCTCTGGGGCATTTTGGACCAGTCTTCTTCCAGTCTCTTCCACAGGACATCACTAGTCCCTCACACTGCTCTGGGGGGATTTTGGACCATTCTTCTTCCAGTCTCTTCCACAGGACATCACTAGTCTCTCACACTGCTCTGGGGGGATTTTGGCCCACTCTTCTTCCAGTCTCTTCCACAGGACATCACTAGTCTCTCACACTGCTCTGGGGGGATTTTGGCCCACTCTTCTTCCAGTACCTTCCACAGGACATCACTAGCCTCACACTGCTCTGGGGGGATTTTGGCCCACTCTTCTTCCAGTCCCTTCCACAGGACATCACTAGCCTCTCACACTGCTCTGAGGGGCATTTTGGACCAGTCTTCTTCCAGTCTCTTCCACAGGACATCACTAGTCTCTCACACTGCTCTGGGGGGATTTTGGTCCACTCTTCTTCCAGTCTCTTCCACAGGACATCACTGGTCTCTCACACTGCTCTGTGGGGATTTTGGACCATTCTTCTTCCAGTCTCTCCACAGGACATCACTAGTCTCTCACACTGCTCTGGGGGGATTTTGGTCCACTCTTCTTCCAGTCTCTTCCACAGGACATCACTAGTCTCTCATACTGCTCTGAGGGGATTTTGGTCCACTCTTCTTCCAGTCTCTTCCACAGGACATCACTGGTCTCTCACACTGCTCTGTGGGGATTTTGGACCACTCTTCTTCCAGTCCCTTCCACAGGACATCACTAGTCTCTCACATCGCTCTGGGGGGATTTTGGCCCACTCTTCTTCCAGTCTCTTCCAGAGGACATCACTAGTCTCTCACACTGCTCTGTGGGGATTTTGGACCATTCTTCTTCCAGTCTCTTCCACAGGACATCACTAGTCCCTCACACTGCTCTGGGGGGATTTTGGCCCACTCTTCTTCCAGTCTCTTCCACAGGACATCACTAGCCTCTCACACTGCTCTGGGGGGATTTTGGCCCACTCTTCTTCCAGTCTCTTCCACAGGACATCACTAGTCTCTCCCACTGCTCTGGGGGGATTTTGGCCCACTCTTCTTCCAGTCTCTTCCAGAGGACATCACTAGTCTCTCACACTGCTCTGGGGGGATTTTGGTCCACTCTTCTTCCAGTCTCTTCCACAGGACATCACTAGTCTCTCACACTGCTCTGGGGGATTTTGGGCCACTCTTCTTCCAGTCTCTTCTACAGGACATCACTAGTCTCTCACACTGCTCTGGGGGGATTTTGGCCCACTTTTCTTCCAGTCTCTTCCACAGGACATCACTGGTCTCTCACACTGCTCTGTGGGGATTATGGACCACTCTTCTTCCAGTCCCTTCCACAGGACATCACTAGTCTCTCACACCGCTCTGGGGGGATTTTGGCCCACTCTTCTTCCAGTCTCTTCCACAGGACATCACTAGTCTCTCACACTGCTCTGGGGGGATTTTTGCCCACTCTTCTTCCAGTCTCTTCCACAGGACATCACTAGTCTTTCACACTGCTCTGTGGGGATTTTGGACCATTCTTCTTCCAGTCTCTTCCACAGGACATCACTAGTCTCTCACACTGCTCTGGGGGGATTTTGGCCCACTCTTCTTCCAGTCTCTTCCACAGGACATCACTAGTCCCTCACACTGCTCTGGGGGGATTTTGGCCCACTCTTCTTCCAGTCTCTTCCACAGGACATCACTAGCCTCTCACACTGCTCTGGGGGGATTTTGGTCCACTCTTCTTCCACAGGACATCACTAGTCCCTCACACTTCTCTGGGGGGATTTTGGTCCACTCTTCTTCCAGTCCCTTCCACAGGACATCACTAGTCTCTCACACTGCTCTGGGGGGATTTTGGTCCACTCTTCTTCCAGTCTCTTCCACAGGACATCACTGGTCTCTCACACTGCTCTGTGGGGATTTTGGACCATTCTTCTTCCAGTCTCTTCCACAGGACATCACTAGCCTCTCACACTGCTCTGGGGGGATTTTGGACCAGTCTTCTTCCAGTCTCTTCCACAGGACATCACTAGTCTCTCATACTGCTCTGAGGGGATTTTGGTCCACTCTTATTCCAGTCTCTTCCACAGGACATCACTAGTCTCTCATACTGCTCTGAGGGGATTTTGGCCCACACTTCTTCCAGTCTCTTCCACAGTTCTTTGACTGTTGTGGATTTCTTGGCCATAACTTTGTCACCAGGGATTTTCCGGAGGTTTCTATTGAGTTTAGATCAGGACTCTGGACTGCGGCCATTTCATTGTTTCCAGGGTCTGCTTTCCCCGATTTGCTGTGTGACAGGGGGCATTGTCCTGCATGAATACTACTGCTGATTAAGTGATTAACACAAGTAACGAGCCGTGTGTTGTGAAGGTTCTCATCCACACTTGCATTCACTCTGCCATGTAGCTGTATGAGAGGTCCAACTTCAGCTGCAGAAAACATTCCCCAAACCATGGCGCTTCCTTCACCGCCGCTCACTGACTTCTTAACACACTATGGGTTCAGTCTTTCCCCAGTTTGTCTACGAACATAATGTTTCCCAACGAAGCCAAATAAATTACACTTGCTTTCATCACTAAAATGACCTGTGGACACATCTCTGTCTACACAACATGCTCCTCACCAAAGATGAGTCTAGCCTTGTGATTCTTTCTGATAATGAGAGGTTTGGTCACTGCAGAGTGGGTTTTCAGTCCAAATGCTCTTACACGTCGTGACACTGAATGACAAGACAGATCCTTACCCTTTCAGTGCTGAACTGCCGAGCAATTCCAGCTGCAATGTGGAAACGATTACTTATGGAGATTCTCCGCATTATCCTGTCCTCTTGCATTTGTCTTTTGAGGGCGACCAGCCTTCTTGGGGGACTAGAGATTGTGATGTTGTAAAGATGCAATATTTTCAAAAACTACCAACTTCTCTTGCTATGGCTGATAGGGTCACTCCTTTGGCCTTCATCTGGACAATCTGCTGCCGAAGGGTTTCAGTCACTTTGGAACAGCAAAGTCAGGGGAAACTGGAAAGTTCGGCTGACAGTTACATAGGGATTGTCAAATAATGAAGGAAATTAGCACCAGGCACAGATTATCAACAATAACTTGCAGGGATCTGACAGTGTTCTCTAATTGTGACCCGTTTTCTAATTGTGATCAGCGTATCTTACATTTATCTCATTTACATTTTTATCATTTGCTTTAAAATAAATTCAGTTTTTGACAAAACGGAAAATCCTGCGAGTTTCCTCATGTTATGATATAATCACATAGGACGACACAATGACCGCATTTAGGAAATTGTGTGTTGTTCTCTAATTTTGGTCTCCAGTGTATATACAGTCAGGGCCAGAAATATTTGGACAGTGACACAAGTTTTGTTATTTTAGCTGTTTACAAAAACATGTTCAGAAATACAATTATATATATAATATGGGCTGAAAGTGCACACTCCCAGCTGCAATATGAGAGTTTTCACATCCAAATCGGAGAAAGGGTTTAGGAATCATAGCTCTGTAATGCATAGCCTCCTCTTTTTCAAGGGACCAAAAGTAATTGGACAAGGGACTCTAAGGGCTGCAATTAACTCTGAAGGCGTCTCCCTCGTTAACCTGTAATCAATGAAGTAGTTAAAAGGTCTGGGGTTGATTACAGGTGTGTGGTTTTGCATTTGGAAGCTGTTGCTGTGACCAGACAACATGCGGTCTAAGGAACTCTCAATTGAGGTGAAGCAGAACATCCTGAGGCTGAAAAAAAAAGACAAAATCCATCAGAGAGATAGCAGACATGCTTGGAGTAGCAAAATCAACAGTCGGGTACATTCTGAGAAAAAAAAGGAATTGACTGGTGAGCTTGGAACTCAAAAAGGCCTGGGCGTCCACGGATGACAACAGTGGTGGATGATCGCCGCATACTTTCTTTGGTGAAGAAGAACCCGTTCACAACATCAACTGAAGTCCAGAACACTCTCAGTGAAGTAGGTGTATCTGTCTCTAAGTCACCAGTAAAGAGAAGACGCCATGAAAGTAAATACAAAGGGTTCCCATCTAGATGCAAACCATTCATCAATTCCAAAAATAGACAGGCCAGAGTTACATTTGCTGAAAAACACCTCATGAAGCCAGCTCAGTTCTGGAAAAGTATTCTATGGACAGATGAGACCAAGATCAACCTGTACCAGAATGATGGGAAGAAAAAAGTTTGGAGAAGAAAGGGAACGGCACATGATCCAAGGCACACCACATCCTCTGTAAAACATGGTGGAGGCAACGTGATGGCATGGGCATGCATGGCTTTCAATGGCACTGGGTCACTTGTGTTTATTGATGACATAACAGCAGACAAGAGTAGCCGGATGAATTCTGAAGTGTACCGGGATATACTTTCAGCCCAGATTCAGCCAAATGCCGCAAAGTTGATCGGACGGCGCTTCATAGTACAGATGGACAATGACCCCAAGCATACAGCCAAAGCTACCCAGGAGTTCATGAGTGCAAAAAGTGGAACATTCTGCAATGGCCAAGTCAATCACCAGATCTTAACCCAATTGAGCATGCATTTCACTTGCTCAAATCCAGACTTAAGACGGAAAGACCCACAAGCAAGGAAGACCTTAAGGCTGCGGCTGTAAAGGCCTGGCAAAGCATTAAGAAGGAGGAAACCCAGCGTTTGGTGATGTCCATGGGTTCCAGACTTAAGGCAGTGATTGCCTCCAAAGGATTCGCAACAAAATATTGAAAATAAAAATATTTTGTTTGGGTTTGGTTTATTTGTCCAATTACTTTTGACCTCCTAAAATGTGGAGTGTTTGTAAAGAAATGTGACAATTCCTACAATTTCTATCAGATATTTTTGTTCAAACCTTCAAATTAAACGTTACAATCTGCACTTTAATTCTGTTGTAGAGGTTTCATTTCAAATCCAATGTGGTGGCATGCAGAGCCCAACTCGCCAAAATTGTGTCACTGGCCAAAGATTTCTGGACCTAACTGTATTAATGTGAAAAATCTCCTGATCTTCACCTCCTTAGTAACACCACGACCCATGTAATATATTGTGCCGCTCACATATCTGAGATTCTCCACCACTGCTGTCCTGGCGGATTGGACATTTTGACACTCCTAAATCGGTGAGGATGATGTGTACAGGTAAAAGCTATTTTCTGAAGAATTACTACAAGATCGAGGGTCTTGCCATAAACTTCCAGATTAGAGTCAGCCGGTCGAGGATCCAATGAGCAGATCAGTAATGGTGCTGGTGAATATGATGGACGCGTTTTACTTGTAGGAAGGGGAATTTCTCTTGAAGATGTTCCAACCAAAATATAAGGAAAGGATTCATGGCAATCTTATACTGTGGTGTTACACTACAGTTCAAAAGTTTAGGGTCACTTAGATATTTCCTTATTTTTTTAATTAAGCTAACATTAAATTACACAGAAATCCCCTCTATACATTGTTATGTTGGTAAATGATTATTCCAGCTGCAAACGTCTGGAGTTTAATGCAATATCTACAGAGGTGTATAGAGGCCCATTTCCAGCAACCCCCACTCCAGTGTCTAATACATCATTGTGTTTGCTAACTGTGTTAGAAGGCTAATGGATGTTTAGAAATCCCTTGAAAACCCTTGTGCAAGTATGTTAGTAAAGCTGAAAACAGTTTTACTGATTAGAGAAGCTATAAAACTGACCTACCTTTGAGCTAGTTAAGAATCTGGAGCATTACATTTGTTGGTTTCATTAAACTCTCAAAATGGCCAGAAAAAGAGACCTTTCATGTGAAACGCGACAGTCTATTCTTGTTCTTAGAAATGAAGAATATTCCATTCGAGAAATTGCTAAGAAACTGCTGAAGATCTCCTACAGCGGTGTGTACTACTCCCTTCAGAGGAGAGCACAAACAGGCTGTAACCAGAGTAGAGAGAAGTGGAGGCCGCGCTGCACAACTGAGGAGAGCACAAACAGGCTGTAACCAGAGTAGAGGGAAGTGGAGGCCGCACTGCACAACTGAGGAGAGCACAAACAGGCTGTAACCGGAGTAGAGGGAAGTGGAGGCCGCACTGCACAACTGAGGAGAGCACAAACAGGCTGTAACCAGAGTAGAGAGAAGTGGAGGCCGCGCTGCACAACTGAGGAGAGCACAAACAGGCTGTAACCAGAGTAGAGGGAAGTGGAGGCCGCGCTGCACAACTGAGGAGAGCACAAACAGGCTGTAACCAGAGTAGAGGGAAGTGGAGGCCGCGCTGCACAACTGAGGAGAGCACAAACAGGCTGTAACCAGAGTAGAGAGAAGTGGAGGCCGCGCTGCACAACTGAGGAGAGCACAAACAGGCTGTAACCAGAGTAGAGAGAAGTGGAGGCCGCACTGCACAACTGAGGAGAGCACAAACAGGCTGTAACCAGAGTAGAGAGAAGTGGAGGCCGCACTGCACAACTGAGGAGAGCACAAACAGGCTGTAACCAGAGTAGAGGGAAGTGGAGGCCGCACTGCACAACTGAGGAGAGCACAAACAGGCTGTAACCAGAGTAGAGAGAAGTGGAGGCCGCGCTGCACAACTGAGCAACAAGACACGTACATTACAGTCTCTAGTGTGAGAAATCCACGCCTCACAGGTCCTCAACTGCAGCTTCATTACATAGTACCCGTGAAAGACCAGTGTGACCGTCTACAGTGAAGAGGAGACTCCGGGATGCCGGCCTTCAGGGCAGAGGGGCAAAGAAAAAGCCATATCTGAGACTGGCTAATAACAGGAAAAGATTAATATGGGCAAAAGATCACAGACATTGGACAATTGGACAAAAGTGTTATGAACAGACGAATCGAAGTGTGAGGTGTTTGGATCACACAGAAGAACATTTGTGAGACGCAGAACTACTGAAAAGATGCTGGAAGACTGCCTGACGCCATCTGTCAAGCATGGTGGAGGTAATGTGATGGTCTGGGGTTGCTTTTTGCTGGTAAAGAGGGAGATTTGTACAAGGTAAAAGGGATTGTGAATAAGGAAGGCTATCACTCCATTTTACAACGCCATGCCATACCCTGTGGACAGCGCTTGATTGGAGCCAATATTCATCCTACAACAGGACAATGACCCAAAGCCACCTCCAAATTATGCATGAAGTATTTAGGGAAGAAGCCGGCAGCTGGTATCTATCTGTAATGGAGGGGCCCCGTCACCAGATCTCAACCCTATAGAGATGTTGTGTGAGCAGCTTCACCGTATGATGCCAAAAAGTCACATCAAGCCAATCCAACTTGTGGAGGGGGGGAAGCATGGGGGGAAATATCTCCAGATTAACCCCGCAAATTACCAGCTAAAATGCCAAAGCTCTGCAAAGCTAGAATTGTGCAAAGGAGCGATCTGTGCCGAAAGCCAAGTGTGAAGAGGACATTATTATTTCACGTAACAATCATTATTTCTGACCTCGTCACTGTCTGCACGAGATTCTCTATTCATTATACAGCTCATCTGATAAATACAAGTATGATGGGAAAGACAAAACTGTCTGGTGACAACAAACTTTTGAACTGTGGTGTACATGTGTATGTGCAGTGTGTGTATATACATGTGTATGTGCAGTGTGTGTATATACATGTGTATGTGCAGTGTGTGTATATACATGTGTATGTGCAGTGTGTGTATATACATGTGCATGTGCAGTGTGTGTATATACATGTGTATGTGCAGTGTATATACATGTGTATGTGCAGTGTATATACATGTGTATGTGCAGTGTATATACATGTGTTATGTGCAGTGTATATACATGTGTATGTGCAGTGTATATACATGTGTATGTGCAGTGTATATACATGTGTATGTGCAGTATGTGCAGTGTGTGTATATACATGTGTATGTGCAGTGTGTGTATATACATGTGTATGTGCAGTGTGTGTATATACATGTGTATGTGCAGTGTGTTGATATACATGTGTATGTGCAGTGTGTGTATATACATGTGTATGTGCAGTGTGTGTATATACATGTGTATGTGCAGTGTATATACATGTGTATGTGCAGTGTATATACATGTGTATGTGCAGTGTGTGTATATACATGTGTATGTGCAGTGTGTGTATATACATGTGTATGTGCAGTGTGTGTATATACATGTGTATGTGCAGTGTGTGTATATACATGTGTATGTGCAGTGTATATACATGTGTATGTGCAGTGTATATACATGTGTATGTGCAGTGTATATACATGTGTATGTGCAGTGTATATACATGTGTATGTGCAGTGTGTGTATATACATGTGTATGTGCAGTGTGTGTATATACATGTGTATGTGCAGTGTGTGTGTATACATGTGTATGTGCAGTGTGTGTATATACATGTGTATGTGCAGTGTATATACATGTGTATGTGCAGTGTATATACATGTGTATGTGCAGTGTATATACGTGTTACACTCAGGGTTTGGAGAGTTATATTGCTGTTCCAGTGAATTATATAATTATATTTGAATAAATGTTGGGTTTTTTTGTTAAAGAATAAATGTGGATTGTTGTTGATGGACATAATAAGCCCTCCCCTGAGAATAAGCCCCAGGCATATTTCGCTGCAAAAAATAATATCAGCCCCTGTGTTATTTTTGGAGAAGCATGTTACGCTCCTGTATACCAAGACTGTGACTACTAGAACTTGGCCTGTAGTGAGAGCTGTGATATAGCAGACACACCAGAGGACAGTGCGAGTCCTTCCCTGGCCAAGCACGGAGTGACTCCTGCAATAAGAGCACTCGGATGCTTAGCACACGGCGCGCTGGAGCTTCTAGCTCTGTGGGAACAGACTGAACCGGGAACAAACACAGGATGAGTAAGCACAGAGTGGTCGTGGGCAGCAGATCCAAAAGCGTGGTTACCCCTGTAGGTGGGGTGACGCGGGACCGCGGGGGAATAGAATGACTTTTGCGTACGGCTGTGATGCTCGGCTGGATGAAGGAGGCCAGTAACAGTGGAGGGGATGGGGAGACACGTGTGCCCGGTGCACCCGGGAAGCTGTGCGGCTGTGATGCTCGGCTGGATGAAGGAGGCCAGTAACAGTGGAGGGGATGGGGAGACACGTGTGCCCGGTGCACCCTGGAAGCTGTGCGGCTGTGATGCTCGGCTGGATGAAGGAGGCTAGTAACAGTGGAGGGGATGGGGAGACACGTGTGCCCGGTGCACCCTGGAAGCTGTGCGGCTGTGATGCTCGGCTGGATGAAGGAGGCCAGTAACAGTGGAGGGGATGGGGAGACACGTGTGCCCGGTGCACCCTGGAAGCTGTGCGGCTGTGATGCTCGGCTGGATGAAGGAGGCCAGTAACAGTGGAGGGGATGGGGAGACACGTGTGCCCGGTGCACCCGGGAAGCTGTGCGGCTGTGATGCTCGGCTGGATGAAGGAGGCTAGTAACAGTGGAGGGGATGGGGAGACACGTGTGCCCGGTGCACCCTGGAAGCTGTACGGCTGTGATGCTCGGCTGGATGAAGGAGGCCAGTAACAGTGGAGGGGATGGGGAGACACGTGTGTCCGGTGCACCCGGGAAGCTGTGCGGCTGTGATGCTCGGCTGGATGAAGGAGGCTAGTAACAGTGGAGGGGATGGGGAGACATGTGTGTCCGGTGCACCCTGGAAGCTGTGCGGCTGTGATGCTCGGCTGGATGAAGGAGGCCAGTAACAGTGGAGGAGATGGGGAGACACGTGTGCCCGGTGCACCCGGGAAGCTGTGCGGCTGTGATGCTCGGCTGGATGAAGGAGGCTAGTAACAGTGGAGGGGATGGGGAGACACGTGTGCCCGGTGCACCCGGGAAGCTGTGCGGCTGTGATGCTCGGCTGGATGAAGGAGGCCAGTAACAGTGGAGGAGATGGGGAGACACGTGTGCCCGGTGCACCCGGGAAGCTGTGCGGCTGTGATGCTCGGCTGGATGAAGGAGGCCAGTAACAGTGGAGGAGATGGGGAGACACGTGTGCCCGGTGCACCCGGGAAGCTGTGCGGCTGTGATGCTCGGCTGGATGAAGGAGGCTAGTAACAGTGGAGGGGATGGGGAGACACGTGTGCCCGGTGCACCCGGGAAGCTGTGCGGCTGTGATGCTCGGCTGGATGAAGGAGGCCAGTAACAGTGGAGGAGATGGGGAGACACGTGTGCCCGGTGCACCCGGGAAGCTGTGCGGCTGTGATGCTCGGCTGGATGAAGGAGGCTAGTAACAGTGGAGGGGATGGGGAGACACGTGTGCCCGGTGCACCCGGGAAGCTGTGCGGCTGTGATGCTCGGCTGGATGAAGGAGGCCAGTAACAGTGGAGGGGATGGGGAGACACGTGTGCCCGGTGCACCCTGGAAGCTGTGCTTGCGTTATCTGCCCGCTGTCTCACGTATAATGTCTTGTTGGAAGAACTGTTCAATAAAAGCCTGCTGCTACAGAACTGCTGCCTCTGTTACTATCTCACTGAGGATTGGTCCTGCCTCACCAGAAGCAACGGCGATGGGCGGCCTGCAAAAAGCAATGACCTGCACCACACAAGTCTACTCACCCGGCCGGGACCACAGCAGCCCCCTGTGTGGAGCACCCTCACAATCACATACATGTCCTCCCAACCTTCCTATGACGAGATCTGAGTGCAACTGACGTGCCCACGGGGTCGGGGGTTACTCGTCGCTGGGCCGCAGTGCTTCTACTGGGATGCGGTGGCCATGCCCGGTTCTGTGACCCCAGGTGTCAACAAAATGGCTGGGGCTGGTGGAGGTAGTTGTTTGTGACGCCACCTGTGGTGTGCGGCCAATATCAGCTGCTGCGGGACTTCTCTGCTGAGGACGATGATTACGCAGCTCGGATGGTTCAGCTCTCCACAGGCAGAGCTATGGCCCAGGGAGGATGGTGGTGGTAGTAGTCTCTCAGCGGCTGATAGCGCTGGGGGTGCGATGGTGAGGGTCCCGGCAGTAACAGGACGACACAAGCGGTGCGGTTCAAGGTCTTTACTACTGCTCACACATTCAGCCGTTGGAAAGTGCCAATCCCCGCTGTGATGGGCTCCAGACGATCCCGGATAATTCGGAGGTCGTGACCGGCGGTCCTTTCTGTTAGTCTTCTTTCAATGGTCTCCCTCCACCCCAGCTCCTGGGCAGTGTAACGGGTCACGGGTGCCGGCTGCACTCCCCACGAACCCTGGGATTCCCCTTCCTTTCCTAAGAACCCTGGCCGAGCCTCCAGCTCCAGACCATGGGCCCTGAACTGTTCGTTGTCTGCTGCTCCTCCCAAGTGCGACCTCACACGCACACTGTCCGGTGCAGACTGCCTATCGTGTGTCAGATGACTCCTAACTTCCCTGTGGTGCCCCACCTCCCGGGTCCTGACTGGTGGGCATGAGGTCCCATACCTCGTGATGGCCACCCCAGAACCTAACCTAGCCCGCTCCCAGTGACAGAACCCCCATGTTATGTGTTGGTGGAGTGGTTGTGATTGTTACCAGCGACGACCTCCTCAGTATCAAAGACGAATACTGCACCTTAAGTGAACTACAGTACCCTGTGGCGCCTGAAGCCGCAGGGGCGCCACACAATCATCCCTCCTGGGCAGAGATCAATGGTGAGGAGATCTGCGTGATCTGTAAGAAGAGCTATCAACAGACTAGCAGAATAGTGACAGCAACTACAAGTGCTGTGGAAGGTGAAGGCTCTGCAAACCGCTCCTGGTGTCTCAGCCAATGTTTACGGGTACGATGAATCCTTTCTATACGTTATCCGTACACTGGCGGGTACGGCAGTAATCCGCTGCTATCATGTAATGCCTTCCCATCCTCCTCCTGGCGACCTGCGGAGGAGCGGCCAGCCACTCTGAAAACAAGAACGTGTAAAACTGAAGCCAGATGTTCAGTCGTGTCACTGGTGCCCAACTTCTCCACGTAATTAGAGATGCTTCATTTCTCTTCTTCCTATAATCCCGCAGGGACCTCCACGCTGCATCCTACGATGGCTGACGACAGCCTCGCCCGGGCTTTTTCTATGGTGCAGACGCCCATAGACGAGGTTACTGGAATCTTGTGTGTCTGAACATTACACCGTTACAGGCCTGCAGCGTGTCGTGCAGTTTTATGCCAAGTTACAAGCCCCTATTAGCATTAATGTGTGTAAGTGTGGCTATGGTGCGACCACCCACGGAGCGGGAGCCCACGCCTGGTGATGTCCTCCACCGATACTGCCATTACATCATACATCAGGAGGAATAACAGGTCTCACAGCGAGGAGCGATGACGGCACTGGCTGTGTGCCGCAGGCGGAGCGCACAGGAAGGCTCTGCCGGAGTTTACAGCATTTATAACTGAGGAAACACCTCAATACAAACGACACAGAAACAGTAACCAAGAAACACTGAACCTCTCCACACAACTGCATGTAATAAACGTCCAAAATACGGCAAATCCTCCGCGGGGCGTCAGAGGCAGAATCTGGACACAACCTCATCATCACAGGGTCACGAGGCAGAATCATCCAGACAGCACCGGTCAGCAGAAAATATGCAAGACCTCCCCGCTCCCCTCCAAGACCTCCCCGCTCCCCTCCAAGACCTCCCTGCATCCCCTCCAAGACCTCCCCGCTCCCCTCCAAGACCTCCCCGCATCCCCGCTCCCCTCCAAGACCTCCCCTCTCCCCTCCAAGACCTCCCTGCTCCCTGCATCCCCGCTCCCCTCCAAGACCTCCCCGCTCCCCTCCAAGACCTCCCTGCTCCCCTCCAAGACCTCCCTGCATCCCCGCTCCCCTCCAAGACCTCCCCGCTCCCCTCCAAGACCTCCCCGCTCCCCTCCAAGACCTCCCTGCTCCCCTCCAAGACCTCCCCGCATCCCCTCCAAGACCTCCCCGATCCCCTCCAAGACCTCCCTGCTCCCTGCATCCCCGCTCCCCTCCAAGACCTCCCCGCATCCCCTCCAAGACCTCCCCGCTCCCCTCCAAGACCTCCCTGCTCCCTGCATCCCCGCTCCCCTCCAAGACCTCCCCGCTCCCCTCCAAGACCTCCCCGCTCCCCTCCAAGACCTCCCTGCATCCCCGCTCCCCTCCAAGACCTCCCCGCTCCCCTCCAAGACCTCCCTGCATCCCCGCTCCCCTCCAAGACCTCCCTGCTCCCTGCATCCCCGCACCCCTCCAAGACCTCCCCGCTCCACTCCAAGACCTCCCCGCTCCCCTCCAAGACCTCCCCGCTCCCCTCCAAGACCTCCCTGCTCCCTGCATCCCCCCTCACCTCCAAGACCTCCCCGCTCCCCTCCAAGACCTCCCCTCTCCCCTCCAAGACCTCCCCGCTCCCCTCCAAGACATCCCCGCTCCCCTCCAAGACCTCCCCGCTCCCCTCCAAGACCTCCCTGCATCCCCGCTCCCCTCCAAGACCTCCCCGCTCCCCTCCAAGACCTCCCCGCTCCCCTCCAAGACCTCCCCGCATCCCCGCACCCCTCCAAGACCTCCCCTCTCCCCTCCAAGACCTCCCTGCTCCCTGCATCCCCGCTCCCCTCCAAGACCTCCCTGCTCCCCTCCAAGACATCCCCGCTCCCCTCCAAGACCTCCCTGCTCCCTGCATCCCCGCTCCCCTCCAAGACCTCCCCGCTCCCCTCCAAGACATCCCCGCTCCCCTCCAAGACCTCCCTGCTCCCTGCATCCCCGCACCCCTCCAAGACCTCCCCTCTCCCCTCCAAGACCTCCCTGCTCCCTGCATCCCCGCTCCCCTCCAAGACCTCCCCGCTCCCCTCCAAGACATCCCCGCTCCCCTCCAAGACCTCCCTGCTCCCTGCATCCACGCACCCCTCCAAGACCTCCCCGCTCCCCTCCAAGACATCCCCGCTCCCCTCCAAGACCTCCCTGCTCCCTGCATCCCCGCTCCCCTCCAAGACCTCCCCTCTCCCCTCCAAGACCTCCCTGCTCCCTGCATCCCCGCTCCCCTCCAAGACCTCCCCTCTCCCCTCTAAGACATCCCCGCTCCCCTCCAAGACCTCCCCTCTCCCCTCCAAGACCTCCCTGCTCCCTGCATCCCCGCCCACTTCCAAGACCTCCCCTCTCCCCTCTAAGACATCCCCGCTCCCCTCCAAGACCTCCCTGCTCCCTGCATCCCCGCTCCCCTCCAAGACCTCCCCTCTCCCCTCCAAGACCTCCCTGCTCCCTGCATCCCCGCCCACTTCCAAGACCTCCCCTCTCCCCTCCAAGACATCCCCACTCCCCTCCAAGACCTCCCTGCTCCCTGCATCCCCGCTCCCCTCCAAGACCTCCCCTCTCCCCTCCAAGACCTCCCTGCTCCCTGCATCCCCGCTCCCCTCCAAGACCTCCCCTCTCCCCTCCAAGACATCCCCGCTCCCCTCCAAGACCTCCCTGCTCCCTGCATCCCCGCTCCCCTCCAAGACCTCCCTGCTCCCCTCCAAGACATCCCCGCTCCCCTCCAAGACCTCCCTGCTCCCTGCATCCCCGCTCCCCTCCAAGACCTCCCCGCTCCCCTCCAAGACATCCCCGCTCCCCTCCAAGACCTCCCTGCTCCCTGCATCCCCGCTCCCCTCCAAGACCTCCCCTCTTCCCTCCAAGACCTCCCTGCTCCCTGCATCCCCGCTCCCCTCCAAGACCTCCCCGCTCCCCTCCAAGACATCCCCGCTCCCCTCCAAGACCTTCCTGCTCCCTGCATCCCCGCTCCCCTCCAAGACCTCCCCGCTCCCCTCCAAGACCTCCCCGCTCCCCTCCAAGACCTCCCCGCTCCTCCCCAAGACCTCCCCGCTCCCTGCATCCCCACTCCCCTCCAAGACATCTCCACTCCCTGCATCCCCACTCCCCTCCAAGACCTCCCTGCATCCCCACTCCCCTCCAAGACCTCCCCGCTCCCTGCATCCCCACTCCCCTCCAAAACATCCCCACTCCCCTCCAAGACATCCCCACTCTCTGCATCTCCACTCCCCTTCTGCTCCCTCCAAGATATCCCAACTCCCCTCCTGCAGGTCATCTCCACTCCCCTCCTGCTCCCTGCAGGACATCCCCACTTCCCTCCTGCAGGCCATCCCCACTCCCCTCCTGCTCCCTGCAGGACATCCCCACTCCCCTTCTGCTCCCTGCAGGCCATCCCCACTCCCCTCCCGCTCCCTGCAGGCCATCCCCACTCCCCTTCTGCTCCCTGCAGGCCATCCCCACTCCCCTTCTGCTCCCTGCAGGCCATCCCCACTCCCCTTCTGCTCCCTGCAGGCCATCCCCACTCCCCTTCTGCTCCCTGCAGGCCATCCCCACTCCCCTTCTGCTCCCTCCAAGCCACCTCTTTCTTTACAAACTCTCCTATTCCCTAATTATCTTTTGCACCCCATCCAGTCTCTGATGCTCAGCTCACTCTTGCCTGCTTCTTTTATCTTCTTTCCCACCCTTTCTTGTGTCTTTTCTCTTCACAATCTTCTCTGCAGCCTTCGCACCTTGTCTATGGCTTTTCTCTTCCCACCTCGTCACCTATGGCCACACGTTCCCTCCTCCTGCCTCACATGTTCAGCATTTGCTGCCGATCTTCAGAGTAAAGCTGGTGTCACACACAGCGACAACGACGTCGCTGCTACGTCACCATTTTCTGTGACGTTGCAGCGACGTCCCGTCGCTGTCGCTGTGTGTGACATCCAGCAACGACCTGGCCCCTGCTGTGAGGTCGACGGTCGTTGCTGAATGTCCAGCTTCATTTTTTGGTCGTCACTCTCCCGCTGTGACACACACATCGCTGTGTGTGACAGCGAGAGAGCGACGAAATGAAGCGAGCAGGGAGCAGGCGTCTGGCAGCTGCGGTAAGCTGTAACCAGCGTAAACATCGGGTAACCAAGGGAAGACCTTTCCCTGGTTACCCGATGTTTACGCTGGTTACCAGCCTCCGCTCTTGCTGCCAGTGCCGGCTCCTGCACTGTGACATGTGGCTGCAGTACGCATCAGGTAATTAACCCGATGTATACTGTAGCAAGGAGAGCAAGGAGCCAGCGCTAAGCAGTGCGCGCGGCTCCCTGCTCTCTGAACTGTGACATGTAGCTGCAGCACACATCGGGTTAATTAACCCGATGTGTACTGTAGGAGAGCAAGGAGCCAGCGCTAAGCGCGGCTCCCTGCTCTCTGCACATGTAGAACAGCGACGTTATGATCGCTGCTTCTGCTGTGTTTGACAGCTAAGCAGCGATCATAACAGCGACTTACAAGGTCTCTGTTACGTCACCGAAAATGGTGACGTAACAGCGACGTCGTTGTCGCTGTCGTTTAGTGTGAACCCAGCTTAATAGCAGCTCAGTAGATGAGATTGGAATAAATCTGCATGAACATTTGGTTGGCAGATAAATATCTGAGGTTGGTGAATTTCTTTTGTGGAATTGGTCATAGACTTCACATCCATTGTAGCGTAGTCTGCTGCCTTGTCCTAATTTAAAAAATTCCCGTATTGGATGAAACCGGATTTCAGCAGGACTGACCCCCCGATTGAATATGTATGGTGCCTCCTAATTCTCCCCAGACAGATGAGGCCATAGGAGAGAAGCATTGGGTGTCGTGAATTACATGGTCCTATCGCAGATAAACCACAACCAGTTTTTGGCTTTGGAGCCCATCCACAGATAGGTGCCGACCACTCGATTGTAAGGCCGAATAATCTCTCCTGACTCTAATACATATGAATGCTTGGCTGGACACTCGTGTTCTCTATGGGGAAGGCGCAGTAGGTGCTGCCAGATGAGTCACAAATCAGGGGGTTACCTTCAGACCAGCGAATATCATCCGTGTGAGGAGTCAGGAGATCAGAAGACCCCATAGACATCAGATGCTCGGCTCATCACATCATAATGTGTACAATCAGAGGAGTTTAATGTGCACGGATTGTACTCTACACTTTCAGGACTCGTGCACATTCGGCTGAGGTAAGCATGCACGTGTATGGGGAAGACGGGAGAAAGAGTGGTCGAACAAAACACTGTGTGGCCAACCATTACCTAAGCTATATGGACACCATAAAGCACATGACCGACCGGCTACTTGTGTATGTTCAGTGTCTGGGCACAGGAATAAGACGCTGCCAAGCACTTGTCATGCCGATGTTCTCCGAGAGAAACAGATGACGAGACATGCTGGAGTGCAACATGCCCAATTCTTGTCTCTTGTATGACCGGTGCCTCGGCATGGGCTGCTGACAATTATCTCATGTGGACACCATATTACCTGACCTGCTCCCCCTCGTATCTCATGTCTTTCCACTACAGACCATATCCTCACATGTGTCTCCATTTAGTAGATGAAGTCACTTGTGAGGTTTGGATTTTCTGTAAGCTCCGCTCCAGCCCTGCCTAACCCTACAATATCCCTGGCTTCATTCCCGACAAAAAAAGTCACAGCATGAAAATACGTAGAACGTCCCGTCACTCCGGCCACAAAGCCAAGAACACAGTGCAGATGCCGACTCCGAGCCACAATCAGATGACTTGTCCCCGGGCCGTGTCTGTTTGAGGAACAGCTTGTGAGCCGGAATATTTTTATCATGTGTGGGAATTCATGGAAAAGCAGCTTCATGCTGACCTGAGTGACGTGTCCTCCTCAGCTGTGGCTCGTGTCCTGCAGGGGCCAGAGCCTCCAGATGTGCAGCCTCGCGCCCCTCCCCGAGCCACGTTCTCAGTGGACTGTACCCCACAAGATTTACTATGGCATTGGAGGAAAGCGTCAGGCGGCACCAAATGCCCCACAGTGAGGAACCAGTTGCACTTTTTAATGACACCAATAATTGTATCATGTGATCTGCAAAAAAGCAGGAAAAAAAAATCCAAGTGCAGCAAAACTGAAAAACCAAAAGCGCACATCCTGAACTGTTCTGTGGGTTTTGTATTTACAGGGTTCATTATACGGTAAAAATGAGTGACAATGCGATTCTTCAGGTCAGGACGATTACGACAAAGGACCTATTAATATAAAGATGACAAAAAATTGTGGAACTTTGTAATAACTAATAAGACCGGTCTTGTGATCCTTGTGTGACCCTCCCGAGGTCTCCGCCGCAGTGGATGAGGCCTGACCTTACCCATTGTGCAGATACGAGGTCTTCAGCGCCTCTTGCGGCATTTTTACCCTCTGGGTGCGATGTGCAGGCGAGCGGTAAATCCACAGCAGATTTATTTCCGTCACGTCTTTAGTCTTTGTGCACACCGGGATTCTGAGGAGACTTTCAGAAAACTCCAGAAAAATGCCTGAAAAAAAGACGTAGGCGTATCCCTATCATGTGGAG
The DNA here is from genome assembly GCF_048569485.1 of Anomaloglossus baeobatrachus. Taxonomy (NCBI): domain Eukaryota; kingdom Metazoa; phylum Chordata; class Amphibia; order Anura; family Aromobatidae; genus Anomaloglossus; species Anomaloglossus baeobatrachus. The sequence continues at coordinate 194,670,028 of NC_134363.1, read as the reverse complement.
CGTGAAGCCCTTTACTGGCCACGTGCTCAGTCTGAGGACAGGCTTTATTCAGGTTTTGATATTTGCCTTGTGGGAAGAAAAGGTCAAATCACTCTAGGCGGCCGGCGCTCCAAAACAGATCTGTCCAATCACAAGGCTGCTAAAATACGTCAGAAAAAAACGGCAAAAACTGCCCTAGAAAACAAAGAACTTCTCCCAAAAGTCCCCGCGTCTCTGCGCACTCAGACTTTTCTTCTAAGTTTTTGAAATACAAAAACTCCAAGTCTTAGCAGAGTTAAAGCTCAGTTTCTGCTAAAAAAAAACCCCAAATCCGAGTGCGCACATACCTGAGCCCTCGCCTACAAGTCTCTTCTGGAGGAGTGGCGGTGCACGCACAGTAATGCTCGGCTGTGTCTTCACGTGTTCTCTATGGGGAGTGAGGAGAGAGATGCTGACAATTACCTGCAGAACTCAACAATCTGGTGACAAATGAGCCCTCATCTCCTCCACCACCATCAGTCAGGAGCGTCCCCTGTATACAATGCCCGAGCCATCCAGGTTCAGACCACCTTTGTCTAAGGCCTGAAACACACATCCGTGAAAACCACGTCCGTGTAAAACGGGCCGTTTTTCGGGTCCATTTTCCGTTTTTTTAGGTCCGTTTTTATGGTATGTGTGGCCTGCGTGTGTATCCCGTATGCTAGCCGTATGTGCGTGTGGAATGTCCATGTGTGCGTGAGTGAAATAACTGACATGTGTGTGTTGTCCGTGTGAAATGTACGTGTGTGTGATGCAAAATGTCGTTACTACATGTCGGAAGACAGAGTAGCGAGATGAGAATGAACTCGGGTGAACTTCACCCGACTTCATTGTCATGCTGCGGCTCTGTCTGTGCCGCGTCCTGATTAGTGGTCACCTGTGAAGGGCTCACCGGTGACCGCTAATCCCCCGAGTGACTGAAGTGTCCCCCCCGCTCTCATACTCACTGATCCCCGGCGCGGCGCTGCACGGCATTCACACTGCTCCAGCGGCTTTTTCTAATTTGAAAAAGCCGGCCGCTCATTAAACAATCTCGTATTCCCTGCTTTCTCTCCCACCGGCGCCTGTGATTGGTTGCAGTGAGACACGCCCACCACGCTGAGCAACAGCTGTATCACTGCAACCAATCACAGCAGCCGGTGGGCGGGTCTATACTGTGCAGTAAAATAAATAAATAAATAATTAAAAAAACCGGCGTGCGGTCCCCCCCATTTTAATACCAGCCAGATAAAGCCATACGGCTGAAGGCTGGTATTCTCAGGATGGGGAGCCCCACGTTATGGGGAGCCCCCCAGCCTAACAATATCAGCCAGCAGCCGCCCAGAATTGCCGCATACATTAGATGCGACAGTTCTGGGACTGTACCCGGCTCTTCCCGATTTGCCCTGGTGCTTTGGTGACAGGAGCGGCGGTGTCTTCTGCTGCTCCTGTCACCTGCATGCAGCAGAGCTGGACGCGACGCTGGAGGTCCGTGGATTACGCCGGACATGGAGGGCTTTGTCGGGGTTAATAAATTGGTGATGAGGGAATGTGTTTGTGTTTTTTATTTCTAATAAAGGATTTTTCGGGTGTGTGTGTTTATTTACTGTAATTTACAGATTAATCATGGAAGGAATCTCGTGGAGACGCCTGACATGATTAATCTAGGATTTAGTGGCAGCTATGGGCTGCCAATAACTCCTTATTACCCCGATTTGCCAACACACCAGGGCAAATCGGGAAGAGCTGGGTACTGTCCCAGAACAGTCGCATATAATGTATGCGGCAATTCTGGGCGGCTGCTGACTGATATTGTTAGGCTGGGGGTCTCCCCATAACGTGGAGCTCCCCATCCTGAGAATACCAGCCTTCAGCCGTATGGCTTTATCTGGCTGGTATTAAAATGGGGGGGGACCGCACGCCGGTTTTTTTTAATTATTTATTTATTTCACTGCACAGTATAGACACGCCCACCGGCTGCTGTGATTGGGTGCAGTGAGACAGCTGTCACTCAGCGTGGGGGCGTGTCTCACTGCAACCAATCACAGGCGCCGGTGGGCGGGGAAAGCAGGGAATACGAGATTGATTAATGGGCGGCCGGCTTTTTCAAAATAGTAAAAGCCGCCGAAGTGTTTATAACAGCAGTGCAGCGCCACGCCGGGGATCGGGGAACGGTAAGTATGAGAGAAGGGGGGGAAGTGACCGACAGACAGCTAGAGGGACAGATAAGACAGAGAGACCGACCGACAGACATAGAGACCGACCGACCGACCGACGGACTGAGGGAGAGAACGAAACAGAAAAAGAAAAAAGACCGACATCACATGAAAAAAGCACAAAACGTACAGGGAGCAAACAGAGATGCGTCCGTGTCACTCGGACGTGCGCACAGACCCATTGACTTTCATTGGGTCCGTGCTGCGTGTTGCGTGCAGAAAATGGACATGCTGCCGTGCAAAACGCACACAGGTACGGATCACGGACACGGACAAACGGACATGCATCAAAAACGCATGTGGAGCTTTTATCATACAATAACATTGGTGCACGTTTGGCCGTGTCTCCAGTATACACGGAAACGGACCAAACACGCACGTGTTTCACGGATGTGTGTTTCAGGCCTCATGTGTATGGGGCCCTAACTACAGTGGGAAGCGGGCCTATTACATTTCATATTGAGGTCTCATGTTGGGAAAAGTGTCAGTCACCTCTAACACACACAGTATCTGGGAATTCATAAGGAACAATGCTATCACCCATGACGTCACACACGGGAACAATACGTGGTTTATGGGGAGTTTCATTATCAGGGTTTAATCATCAAGTGCACACAGGAATCACTACAATGCCACAAGGAGAGACGCCAGCGGCTCCTGCACAAAGAACCTACAGCAGATCCCAATAGCTCAGACGCCCCTCGGGCACAGAGCTGACAATCTCCCTGTGTTCTTGGCCGTGAGCTGCTTCCCAGAGAATACAGGATATTGATGTAGAATATCTAAATCAGATCCATCCTGCACAAAATTCTTATATGGGGCACATGGTGATGTGGTGTGTGTAGAGTGCAGTGCTGTGGGGTGTAGGGGCTGTAGTGCCATGGTGTGTGTAGAGTGCAGTGCTGTAGGGTGTAGGGGCTGTAGTGCCGTGGTGTGTGTAGGGTGCAGTGCTGTGGGGTGTGGGGGCTGTAGTGCCGTGGTGTGTGTAGGGTGCAGTGCTGTGGGGTGTGGGGGCTGTAGTGCCGTGGTATGTGTAGGGTGCAGTGCTGTGGGGTGTGGGGGCTGTAGTGCCATGGTGTGTGTAGGGTGAAGTGCTGTGGGGTGTGGGGGCTGTAGTGCCATGGTGTGTAGGGTGCAGTGCTGTGGGGTGTGGGGGCTGTAGTGCCATGGTGTGTAGGGTGCAGTGCTGTGGGGTGTGGGGGCTGTAGTGCCGTGGTGTGTGTAGGGTGCAGTGCTGTGGGGTGTGGGGGCTGTAGTGCCATGGTGTGTGTAGGGTGAAGTGCTGTGGGGTGTGGGGGCTGTAGTGCCATGGTGTGTGTAGAGTGCAGTGCTGTGGGGTGTGGGGGCTGTAGTGCCATGGTGTGTGTAGGGTGTAGTGCTGTGGGGGCTGTAGTGCAATGGTGTGTGTAGAGTGCAGTGCTGTGGGTTGTGGGGGCTGTAGTGCCATGGTGTGTGTAGAGTGCAGTGCTGTGGGGTGTGGGGGCTGTAGTGCCATGGTGTGTGTAGAGTGCAGTGCTGTGCGGTGTGGGGGCTGAAGTGCCATGGTGTGTGTAGAGTGCAGTGCTGTAGGGTGTGGGGGCTGCAGTGCCATGGTGTGTGTAGGGTGCAGTGCTGTGGGGTGTGGGGGCTGTAGTGCCATGGTGTGTGTAGAGTGCAGTGCTGTGGGGTGTGGGGGCTGTAGTGCCATGGTGTGTGTAGAGTGCAGTGCTGTGGGGTGTGGGGGCTGTAGTGCCATGGTGTGTGTAGAGTGCAGTGCTGTGGGGTGTTGGGGCTGTAGTGCCATGGTGTGTGTAGAGTGCAGTGCTGTGGGGTGTGGGGGCTGTAGTGCCATGGTGTGTGTAGGGTGCAGTGCTGTGGGGTGTGGGGGCTGCAGTGCCATGGTGTGTGTAGAGTGCAGTGTTGTGGGGTGTGGGGGCTGTAGTGCCATGGTGTGTGTAGGGTGCAGTGCCGTGGGGTGTGGGGGCTGTAGTGCCGTGGGGTGTGGGGGCTGTAGTGCCATGGTGTGTGTAGAGTGCAGTGCTGTGGGGTGTGGGGGCTGTAGTGCCATGGTGTGTGTAGGGTGCAGTGCTGTGGGGTGTGGGGGCTGCAGTGCCATGGTGTGTGTAGAGTGCAGTGTTGTGGGGTGTGGGGGCTGTAGTGCTATGGTGTGTGTAGGGTGCAGTGCCGTGGGGTGTGGGGGCTGTAGTGCCGTGGGGTGTGGGGGCTGTAGTGCCATGGTGTGTGTAGAGTGCAGTGTCGTGGGGTGTGGGGGCTGTAGTGCCATGGTGTGTGTAGGGTGTAGTGCTGTGGGGTGTGGGGGCTGTAGTGCCATTGTGTGTAGAGTGCAGTGCTGTGGGGTGTGGGGGCTGTAGTGCCGTGGGGTGTGGGGGCTGTAGTGCCATGGTGTGTAGGGTGTAGTGCCGTGGGGTGTGGGGGCTGTAGTGACATGGTGTGTGTAGGGTGCAGTGCTGTGGGGTGTGGGGGCTGTAGTGCCATGGTGTGTGTAGGGTGCAGTGCCGTGGGGTGTGGGGGCTGTAGTGCATGGTGTGTGTAGAGTGCAGTGCCGTGGGGTGTGGGGGCTGTAGTGCCATGGTGTGTGTAGGGTGTAGTGCCGTGGGGTTTGGGGGCTGTAGTGCCATGGTGTGTCTAGGGTGCAGTGCTGTGGGGTGTGAGGGCTGTAGTGTTGTGAAAGTAAAGGTTGCAGTTTTGTGGCGTATGTAGGGTGTAGTGCCGCGGTGTATGTAGAGTGTAGTGCTGTGGCGTGTAGAAGATGCAGTGCCATGGTGTGTAGAGGTTACAGTGCTGTGGTGTGTGTAGGGTGTAGTGCCGTGGGGTGTGGAGGCTGTAGTGCTGTGGCGTGTAGAGGTTTCAGTGCCATGGCGTGTGGAGGCTGCAGTGCCACGGTGTGTATAGAGTGTAGTGCCGTGGTGTGTGGAGGCTGCAGTGCTGTGGTGTGTGATGGGTGCAGCAGTGTGAAGCGTGTAGGGTGCAGCAGTGTGGGGCGTGTAGGATGCAGGAGCGTGGGGCATGTAGGGTGCAGCAGTGTGGGGCATGTAGGGTGCAGCAGTGTGGGGCATGTAGGGTGCGGTGGCGTGGGGCCTGTAGGGTGCAGCAGTGTGGGGTGTGTAGGGTGCGGCGGCGTGGAGTGTGTAGGGTGCAGTGCCGTGGCATGTGGAGAGTTCAGTGGCGTGGGGCGTGCAGCACTGAGCTACTAAATATGACACAGCCCAGTAGCCATAAGTCTAATGCTGCAGGCTGGCACCTGACAGCTTGGCATCCTCACCGCCACCATTGAGGCCTGGCAGGGACCAGCACCATACTCCCACGAGCGACACCCTCAACCTGCCTGACTCATCGCTGCATCTGAGGACTTAGCTCGGTAATGGGAGCGGAGGGTCCGGTTTTGGCTGCGGCACAGCAGTAATCTGGCCTGATTTTGGCTGGCCCAGGACTCCTGCGCTTGGTTTGGCATCCAGCAGCCGCGTTCAGCTTGCAGGGATCTACATCTGGGATCAGGACTTGGATGAAGGACAACCTCCATTAAAACCACAAATGAATAACAGAGAAATGATTATACCGTGATTAAAAATACATCAGCATCAAAGTTGTAGTTATGGTGAAAAATAACAGCAATGAATTCAGCTCCGAAGCACAAACCCCAGAGCGACGAGCTGCAAGCAGTTACTGGGATGGTTGATTGCTGGAAGATGATCATATAAGAGGTTCCTGCTGGGTGTATGGATAGGGCGACAGTGCGGAGCAGGCGACAGTGCAGAGCAGGCGCTCGTGCACACCAGGGCTGTGGAGTCGGTAACTTCTGCTGCGTTTACTCGCCTCCTCAGGCCGCTCGCTGTCAGCGACAATAGAGGAGAATGAATCTGCTGCATTGTGTAAATCCTGCCCTATGCACAAGCATAAAGGGTAAGTCAGTGTTCACACTGCGCGAAGCGAAGCCTTACACACCTGCTGGTCAGACCCATGCACTGCAGAGTAGTATCATCTTTTCATGATGAACGAGCATTTTAGTGACAATTATTATACAATGTATGTGTCATATCTGCTGGCCACGATGATGCAAAGGACAGATACCAAGAGTTTCCTGTATGGTTCAGTCTTATATGATTCTATAGGGCGGCGTATGATCGGGCATGGTGAAGCTGCAGGACCTGAGACTCCAGACGAGAGCTGCAGGACCTGAGACTCCGGACGAGAGCTGCAGGACCTGAGACTCCAGACGAGAGCTGCAGGACCTGAGACTCCAGACGAGAGCTGCAGGACCTGAGACTCCAGACGAGAGCTGCAGGACCTGAGACTCCAGACGAGAGCTGCAGGACCTGAGACTCCAGACGAGAGCTGCAGGACCTGAGACTCCAGACGAGAGCTGCAGGACCTGAGACTCCAGACGAGAGCTGCAGGACCTGAGACTCCAGACGAGAGCTGCAGGACCTGAGACTCCAGACGAGAGCTGCAGGACCTGAGACTCCAGACGAGAGCTGCAGGACCTGAGACTCCAGACGAGAGCTGCAGGACCTGAGACTCCAGACGAGAGCTGCAGGACCTGAGACTCCAGACGAGAGCTGCAGGACCTGAGACTCCAGACGAGAGCTGCAGGACCTGAGACTCCAGACGAGAGCTGCAGGACCTGAGACTCCAGACGAGAGCTGCAGGAACAGAGAGTCCAGACGAGAGCTGCAGGAACAGAGAGTCCAGACGAGAGCTGCAGGAACAGAGAGTCCAGACGAGAGCTGCAGGAACAGAGAGTCCAGACGAGAGCTGCAGAGCCTGAGAGTCTGGACGAGAGCTGCAGGACCTGAGAGTTCGAACGAGAGCTGCAGGACCTGAGAGTTCGAACAAGAGCTGCAGGACCTGAGAGTCCGAACGAGAGCTGCAGGACCTGAAAGTCCACATGAGAGCTACAGGACCTGAGAGTCCACATGAGAGCTGCAGGACCTGAGAGTACGAACAAGAGCTGCAGAGCTTGAGAGTCCGAACGAGAGCTACAGAGCCTGAGAGTCCGAACGAGAGCTGCAGAGCTTGAGAGTCCGAACGAGAGCTGCAAGACCTGAGAGTCCGAATGAGAGCTGCAGGACCTGAGAGTCCACATGAGAGCTGCAGGACCTGAGAGTCCACATGAGAGCTGCAAGACCTGAGAGTCCGAACGAGAGCTGCAGGACCTGAGAGTCCACATGAGAGCTGCAGCACCTGAGAGTCCACATGAGAGCTGCAGGACCTGAGAGTCCACATGAGAGCTGCAGGACCTGAGAGTCCACATGAGAGCTGCAGGACCTGAGAGTCCACATGAGAGCTGCAAGACCTGAGAGTCCGAACGAGAGCTGCAGAGCTTGAGAGTCCGAACGAGAGCTGCAGGACCTAAGAGTCCACATGAGAGCTGCAAGACCTGAGAGTCCGAACGAGAGCTGCAGAGCTTGAGAGTCCGAACGAGAGCTGCAAGACCTGAGAGTCCGAACGAGAGCTGCAGGACCTAAGAGTCCACATGAGAGCTGCAAGACCTTAGAGTACGAACGAGAGCTGCAGGACCTGAGAGTTCAGATGAGAGCTGCAGGGCCTGAGAGTCCAGACTAGAGCTGCAGAGCCTGAGAGTCCAGACTAGAGCTGCAGAGCCTGAGAGTCCGGACAAGAGCTGCAGGGCCATGTAACTATACATATTAAAGGGGTTGTCTTTCTACACCGCCAGTAACTTACAGTTCCCGGGTTACTAGTGGACGGTGCACTCCTGTGACATAGCTAAGTCACTGACCTGAACG